>NC_053025.1:278228245-278414775 GCF_003073215.2 Triticum urartu
GACAAGAAGCAATAGCAATCATGTGCAAAGTATGGCAATGGTTGTCATCAACTGCATGAAATGAGCAAGTATGAATTATCGATGATGCAACTAGGAAAGCATATCAATCATGTCATGCAAACTAGTGGAGCAAATATTCAACACACTAGAGGAAACCATGGCAATCATGTCATGTGAGCAAATAGTAGGCATAGGCAATGCACATGACATGTCGCAAGCACAAACACAAAGCATGGTCAAGGTATCATCATAGGTATGGGTCACAAAGGAAACATGGCAAGAAAAAGTAATATCTCCACCAAGCTTGCAAATACATATACAAGTAGTAGAATCAATCATCATGTGTAATACAAAGCATGGGTCAAAAATGCATGGCAAAGGCATAGGAATGAGTATATAATGCAAAGTGAACATGGCAAGATGGGCATAGAATATGTAATTAACAATAACCCATAACCATGTGAGGGCCATGTAAAAGAAATGCGCGGAGTTTTTGCGCAATGGAAACTGTGTGAAAAGCAATCCAAGAGATCCCAAGTCATCATTGCTCTCTAGAGCTCGTTTCATTAACTCATTGGATTGTGAGTTTGACAAGTATTCATGGGTACCTACACAAAAGAGGCACAAGCCAAAGAAAGTGTGTGTGTGGTAAATGTACACACCATCCATCATGATGTGTAACATGTGAGTTAGCATAAGATAAGCATTGCTCAAAGAAATTTGATGCATGGTATAAAAACATGCCATCCATCATGAAAGAATAGTTGTTATGTATGACACGATGGGGACACAAATTAAGCATACAAGTATATGGCACATCAATAGAATTTTTATTCATGGTGAGCATATTGTGCATACAAGTATTGGGATCACGCAATGGATGGGATGGATCAAAATCTCCTAAAGTGTAGGAGGAAACTATGGGGGTCTCCTCATGAGGAATATCAGAAACATCTTATGGAGAATATAAACAACATCCAAAACAATGCATATCCGAAGTTAGGTGGTCATGGCGTGGCATATGAGATAAATAATGCAAAGGGAGCATATCAATATCATCACAAGAGAAACAAATTCCAATAACCATTGGTTTGTCATCTATGCCATATGTGCAAATTGGGTTCATTTTAATGGCACATGCATAGTCACTACAATGAGATTGTGAATATGACATATGGTTGATCTCGTGCATAGCATATGAAAAGTCAAGCGGAATGTCAAACATAATGTGTCCTAAAGAATCGTCATAAGAAATCCTATTCAACATGGCATCACAACTAATAGACTCCATATGGCAATCATCAAACTCATCATAAATGGGTAAATCATCGCATGGGGAAGTCACACTAGCATGAGGCATGGTAATAGGTTGATCAACATCATGCAAGCTATCAATGTCAATAATGTCCACTAGTGGGACTAGAGCATCACCTTCACCTATGTTACCTTTCTCATTATACTCATGTGATGTAGGTGAGGTGGCAAAGACCAAATGGTGGTCATCTTCATCTTGATGGAACCATGTCAGGTGCTTCATATTCCTCCATGGCCATCGTCTTGTCCAAAGGAAGGATGAAGTCATCTAGAATCGATGTGTCATCATATATGGGACCTAGCACCAAATGAGAAGACACAATAGAGGTAGAGGTTAAGTCGTTAGTGTTGAAAGTGGCCTCACATGACCTATCTACTATCACGCTCTCCCTAAGTGGTGGCTCACTCACTCCCTCAAAATAGGTGCACTCAAAGTCACATATGGTGGAGTCACTCATCTCACTCAATTGGTGGGGGTTGTGGCTCTCCTCACATGGGAATTGGGGCAACTCATCAAATATGGGGCTAGTGGTGAACTCGCTCTCACTCTCAATATGGTGGCACAAGTCACTCAACTCATCATACGTCATCGTCGAAGGGAAAATACCGTGCTCAACCATCTCATCACCGTCGTCATGGATGAAGGCCGAAGATGGCACATCATCACTCTCGCCTCCAAAGATGGAAGCATCATTCTTGCTCACCACCTTGTCGCTCGCCTCCAAAGCATGTTCCTTGAGAGACTCTGTAGTCGTAGTCGTCGCCGCACCGTCTTCAAAAAGAGTCATGGTAGACTCGGCATCGTCAATGCCACAAAGAGGGATGTCAGTGGAGTCGAACATGGGAGTGTCATCTTGGAGCTCTTTAGGCTTGGACATCATGGTGGTACTAGCCTCACGCTCGCCGTCTTGGAGCTTGGTCTTCGAGAAGTGTGATTGGGGTGGAGAAGCCTTGGCCTTCATGAGTTCTTGTTCCTCCTTGAGAGCACCAATGTAGTTGTCATTGAGGGACTTGTAGTTCTTGTGGAAGATATTCTTGGATATGTTGTTGTTCAATCCCATCATGAAGTGGAACTTCATCGAACGCCGGCTCATCGCAAGGCTTTCTTCATCTTGTTGAAGTACTCATCGATGGACTTGGATCCTCGGATAGCGTTCTTCATCTCGTCGCAAGGCTTTCTTCATCTCGTCGCAAGGCTTTTCCAAAGTTGAAGATGTATCCTGTTTCACTCAATGTGAAATGAAAGAATGGTGGAATTAGTACCGGACATGTTCACTCACACCATCAAGTAAAGCTTTTGGTGGAGCTTGGTGAGGATAGTGGCACAAAAATTTGATGCAAAATGTTAGCAAGAGTCGATAATGTTGAAAGAGATTCACAAATTGCAAATGAAACAAGGAAACCAATAGCAATATGTGGCACATGAAAACACGCACACGGATAGATAAATGGGGCCATGCAATCAAGGAATAAGCACAAAAATGTGGAGTCCATGGAAAAGCTCATCTTGCACAACTCAAGAGAGGCGCTAGCACGATTGCTCAATAAGCGGATACGACACTTGTGCACAACCTATAAGATGCAAAATGTACCAACTTTCTAACCCAGGTATGCTATGTATGTATGTTTCCCGGTGTTTCGTACACGCTGATCCAAGATGATCAATGATGTTCTATGATATGCAATTTGGTATGATGCTATGGCTATTGCTTATATGCTCTTTTGTTTTCTCTTTTCTTAAAAGATTTTTTATATGGCCACTATGCGAAATGCACAAACGAGGATAGCAATTGTGTATATGCGGGAACAATCTTGTGACACAAGAGATGATATGATGATACCAAGATGATGTATGTACGCAATGGAAGGGCAGATCGATGATCACTAATGTGCACAAGTAACATTGCCGGAAATACTCAATGGCTAGTCCTGATAGGTAAGTGACAAAGAATGGTCTAGGTGTTAACAATGCAATGGCAAGGGGAATGTACAATGGTGTCTTCGAGGTTACTGTTAATGGTTTGTCGTGTGTAAGCAAGGATCGATAATGATGAAGTTGTCAGTGTCGATAACGACCTCATGGCGATGATGAGTGGCGGTGTTCTCGATGTCGAACCATCCCTAATTAGCCGAAACACCTTAGGAAGTGGAAAAACCGCGAACTCAAAATCTCAAAGCCAAATGTGAAATGGTGGTAGCGGAATGCAGTGGTGGATGCAGAAGTATTGGTTGAAACCCGGTCAAAATGGGTTAAGGTGGCGGAAGGGTGTGATGGGCTATACACGGTGTCGGAGTTGAAGGCACGGTCCCTAAGTAGCTGAAACACCTTACGAGGCACAAACCAACACTCAAACAAGCTCAAACAAAATTGGGTTAAGTTCAGGTGGCGGAAGTGTATGGTGGGCAAGCCTATGCGGAGTTTATGGTGGTGGTTGATGAATAAGCAACCGTCACTAAGCAACTGAAGCACATTAGGAGACTTGAATCACAACTCAAAAAACCACAAATGCAATGGTGAACAAAAAGGGTTAGGTTGCGGAAGTCGATGGTGGCAATGCGGATGATATGGTGGAAGCCCTTGGCAAAGATGCCAAAGTTTCAGAACTTTTATGGAGTCAAATGGTGGTAGTGGTATTTTTATATGATGGGGTATGTCAATAGCTTCAAAATGAGCTAAAGAACGTCAAAATCGGACTCCGGATGAATTAGTTATGGTCAAAACGGTGAAACACGGGAGGCTGACGCTCCAGGGGTCGGATATCCGGGGTGAAGCTGGAAATCCGGGACCTGACATACAGAAACTTTTGTGATTTTGCCCTCCGGGATCCGGATGTCCAGCAAGGACCCGAATGTCTGGCCCAATGGCCCGGATGTCCGGCCCGACTATTCCAGATCAGGATTTGGACTTTCAAACTCGATATGGGGCGGAAATTGATGATTTTGAGGGCAAAATTCGAGAGATTTTGTGGATGGGAAGTGGAGAAATTTGGGGAGAAGCTAGATCTACTCAAGACACAATGAATCCATGGATCAGATAGAGGCCAAGGTGTCCTGTCTTTCGATGAGAACGTGATTTATCGTTTTCTGTGGGAGTAGACTTTGACGATCCGACTCCAAATGTGCGAGACGTCGCGCCTTAGAAATCGCTAAACCAACTTCCGAGGGTTATTGACCACGCTAGAGCATGATGAACTGACCATGAAGGTCTATTTCCTGCAAGCAAATGAAGAACAGGTAAGAAACTAAGATTGCAATCTGGATACTATGAATATAAGATGAAAGCTTTATTAATCAAGGTGGGGTTCTGTGATGTCTTGGTCTGGTTGTTGAACACAATAGAAGTACGCGACGTTGTAGCTATGACCAATTTTTTATCTAAACAAAACCCAAAGTCTAAACGATGCCCTAAGGGTTGTATACATGGAGGAAGAGGGGGAAATTTTATGACCCTTGGAGGAGGGCTCCGAAACCAACCCTAACTCTTGTTTCCCCACACATATGGTGGAAATCTTATATCACTTCATAGGGGCAAAGGTTTCCCGTCTTTTAATGAGATAGTGGCTATCATTTTTGGTGGAGTAGACTTTGATGATCCAACTATAAACGTGCGAGGACGTCGCGCCTTAGCAATCACTAAACCAACTCCGAGAGGTTACTGACCACACCGGAGCTTGATCAACCTGACCACAAGGGTCTATTTCCTACAAGCAAACAAAGAACAAGCAAGATACTGAAATTGCAATATGGATATTGCGAATAAAATAGGAAAGCTTTATTGATCAAGTGGGGTTATGTGATGTCTTGGTCTGGTCGTTGAACACAAACAAAGTACGTGAAGTTGCAGCTATGGCAAATTTTTAATCTAAACAAAACGCAAAGTCTAAACGATGCCCTAAGGGTTGTATATGTGGAGGAAAAGGGGGAAATATCGTGACCCTTAGAGCAGGGGTCTGAAAGCAACCCTAACTCTTATTTCCCCACACATACAAATTCTAAAAACAGCCTATACTCCAGTATTTAAAAATACATGGGCCTGGCCCAAAAATAAGCTGGACCAGCACCTATTATAAGCTATGGAGAAATTTATGAAAGGGCATCTTGTATATTTCGTCCATGTCCATGTATGTCGTCAAGGAGGCTTCAAAGTACTGAAATATGCACTAAAAACGTCGTTCGGTTCCCTTCACGCATGCCTTCATCTCCATGTTTGTTTCTACTCCAATTTTCATCCCTCTTGTCCATGCTAGGCCCTTCATAGTAATCAACACAAAAGTATCCAATTTAGGCAGCATCATCTTCTCATGAACATTAGAATTGTTACCCAGAAACGGAAGTACCTAGTATTCAATTGGCATGCGCGAGCTCTAGTGATTGGTCCAGTATGTATAGCAGCAGGGGATGTGGGTGTAACAATGGTATTGATGTCCTCATCACAACAATATCAAGTTTCCTCTCTATGTGTTGAAAGTTTTGAAGTATTGCTTGTTTTGCCTTTCTATGCTAGTTCATTCTTGCTCCCATAAATTTTTTGCTCACAAAATCCCCATGCATAGGAAGTGGGTTAGGCTTAAATGAGCTAGTCATAAGCTTCATTATGCTCTCTTTGTTTTTCAATTCTAATCTTTTATGTGAGCATCATTGAAATCATCATGCCTAGCTTGGGGCATAAAACAATAGCGCCTGTTGAGAGGCAACCCAGTTTTATTTTGTGTTGTTGTTTTCGCTTTTTTCAATAAAAACACAATATTACTTATGTAGTAATTGTGTTTTAGTGTTTTAATTAGTGTTTGTGCCAAGTAAGACCTTTGGGATGGTCCATGGTGATAGTTGACTTCATATTGTGCAAAAACAAAAAACTTTTGCTTCCAGTAAAAGAATTGTTTAAATTCACTGGAGCATGATAAAATTATGTATTTTTTACACGTGATTGATATAAGAATTGCCTACTCTGTCCTAATTTTTCAAAATTTTTGGAGTTGCAGAAGTAAGGTCATTTTTTAGATCATTATAGACTATTCTGTTTTTGACAGATTCTGTTTTCAATGCATAGTTTGCTTGTTTTAGTGTCTCCATAGCTTATAGTAAGTGATATAAATTGTGGAAATAATAAGGTACATTAGGCATTGTGTGAGAACAATTATGAATCTTGTCTTTGATAGTAATGATTTGTTTTATTATACTAATGCATCTCGCGAAGTTCTGTTAAGTTTTGTGTGATTGAAGTTTTCAAGTTTTGGGTGAGATATCGATATGAGGAGAATAAGAAGTGGTAATACACTAAGCTTGGGGATGCCCAAGGCATCCCAAGGTAATATTCAAGCAACTAAGCTTGGGGATGCCCCCCTCTTTCGTCTTCAACACTATTGGTAACCTCACTTGGAGCTATATTTTGATTCATTACATGATATGAGTTTTGCTTGGAGCATCATTTTCTTTTGTTTAGATTTGATTAATGCTATTTAGAATAATGTTTTGTATATTTTACTTCAATAAAAAATTAAAAATGTCAAGTATAGCCTTTGCCATGCTTATTTCATAAGTGTATATGTTGTTGTTCTAAAAGCAGAAAGATTTCTATCATTGTCTGAATTCTTATGGAAAGTCAGAACATGATAAAATCTTGAAATTTTTACACAATGAGATAAAACAAATTTTCTACAGTGTGGTAATTTTTCAGAATTTTTGGAGTTAGATAAGTATGAATCTTCTTGCATCCTTTACAGACTATCCTGTTTTGACAGATTGTTGTTATGTTTGCATTGTTTGCATATGCTTGCTTGTTTAGTGATTCTATTTGAGGATAAGAGTATTAAATATGTAGAGCCATTTATTATGCAATGTTAAATAATAATTTTAGTGATCTGCTAAAGTAAAGAATGATAAGATTTTGCATTGATTTATACTAACTTATCTCACGAGTTCTTGTTGAGTTTTGTGTGGATGAAGTTTTTAAGAATTAGGGAAACCGTGATATGAGAGGAACTAAGGAGACACAAGAGCTCAATCTTGGGGATGCCCAAGGCATCCCAAGTTAATATTTCAATAAGTCTCAACCATCTAAGCCTGGGTATGCCCCGGTTGGCATCCCACCTTTCTTCTTCAACAATGATCGGCCAGTTTTGGTTGAGCCAAAGTTTTTGCTTGTTCACATGATATGTGCTATCCTTGGAATATCATTTTATTTTGTTTTCTTTTTGTTTTAGTAAAATACTTTCACATAGCTAATAAATTATTTGACTACTCATTGATCTTCACTTATATCTTTTTGGAGTAGTATGTCATTTACTCTCATGCTTCACTTATAATATTTTGGGAGTCTTAAAAATAGTATGGCAATTTGCTTAGGTTATGAATTTAGTCCTAATATGATGGGCATCTAAGAGGGATTTAATAAAAACTTTCATAAAGAGCATTGAATATATGAGAAGTTTGATTCCTTGCATTTGTTTTGAGATATAAAGATGGTGATATTAGAGTCATGCTAGAGAGTAATTGTGGATTAGTAGAAATACTTGTGTTAGAGTTTGTGATTCCCGAAGGATGCACGTATGGTCTATCATTATGCGATGAATTTGGAGCATCATTTATTATTGATTGTCATCCTTTGTGTGGAGGTCGGGAGCACGCGACGGTTAACTCCTACCAACCTCTCCCCTAGGAGCATGCGTATTAGTACTTTGTTTCGATGGCTAATAAACTTCTGCAATAAGTATGTGAGTTCTTTATGACTAATATTGAGTCCATGGATTATATGCACTCTCACCCTTCCACTATTGCTAGCCTCTCTAGTACCGTGCAACTTTCGCCTGTGCATTAAACCCACCATTTACCTTCCTCAAAACAGCCACCATACCTACCTATTATGGCATTTCCATAGCCATTCCGATATATATTGCCATGCAACTTCCACCGTTCCATTTATTATGCCACGCACCATCATTGTCATATTGTTTTGGATGTTCATGTAGTTGGCATAGTATTTGTGGCTTCATCAACCGTTCATATTTTTTATGCATGTCACGCTAGATCATTGCACATCCCAGTACACCCTCGGAGGCATTCATATAGTCATATGTTTGTTCTAGTATTGAGTTGTAATTCTTGAGTTGTAAGGAAATAAAAGTGTGATGGTCATCATTATTATAGCATTGCCCCATGTGTGGAAAGGATGATGGAGGCTATGATTCTCCCATAAGTCAGGATGAGACTATGGATTTATAAAAAAGAGGCCAAACAGCCCAAATAAATAAATAAAAGAGGCCAAACTGCCCAAAAGAAAAAGGAAAAAAAGAAAAAAAATGAGAGAAAAAGAGAGAAGGGACAATGTTACTATCCTTTTCCACACTTGTGCTTCAAAATAGCACCATGTCCTCCATGATAGAGAGTCTCCTATTTTATCGCTTTCACATACTAGTGGGAATTTTACATTATAGAACTTGGCTTGTATATTCCAATGATGGGCTTCCTCAAATTGCTATAGGTATTCATGAGCGAGCAAGTTGGATGCATGCCCACTTAGTTTTCTTTTGAGCTTTCATACACTTATAGCTCTTGATGTAGGGTCGAACCCTAGGGGCCGATCTTTCACGATTTGGAGGGGATCCCGCGAAGAACACAATGAACACATGGAGGAAAACATGAGGGGCAAACACTCAAATCTATGAGAACAATCACACATGTGCTAGATCCATGAACACAAAGGCTGATACAAGATACAAACGCAATAAAGGACGATACAAGAGGTGGTAGTTCTTCCCAATCCAGAGACAGGGTCTTGAATCCATGAAGGGACCTTCTCCTAGATGGAGGGCCTGAATCCACTTCGGGGATCTTCTCCTAGATGGAGGACTTGGCCTCCAATGGAGTAGGTACAAGAGGTGGTAGTTCTTCCCAATCCAGAGACGGGGTCTTGAATCCATGAAGGGACCTTCTCCTAGATGGAGGGCCTGAATCCACTTCAGGGATCTTCTCCTAGATGGAGTACTTGGCCTCCAATGGAGTAGGTATCAAGTGGATGAGCAAAGCTCTATCTCTAATAGGAGCTACAATCTTTGCTAACCCTAAAACGTGAGGGAGAGGGAGTACTAGGGGGCGAAGGGAAGCGGTCCTTGCGAAGGTGTAGCCACACAAGATCTCAAATGTTGAATACCATGGATTTCTTGTTGATGTTGAGCTTGGTCGCGAGGCGTTGTACTTGGCGCTCGATGGTGTGCCTTGTATCTTCATGCAAAATCTTGAGATAGCTTGCTTGGGCGCTTGTGTCCATGTTGATGCACTCTTGTAGTGGTAGCGGAAGAATGTCCAATGGAGACAATGGGTTGAAGCCGTAGACGACCTCGAAGGGGGACTTGCTGGTAGTCGAATGTCTTGCATGGTTGTAGGCGTACTTTGTGACGGGTGCAGGGCCACCTCGAGGCAACCTGAGGGTTGTTTTTACTCGTAGGATGTCTCATCTGAGTGTGCCCTGAGAACGAGATATGTGCAGCTCCTATCGGGATTTGTCGGCACATTCGGGCGGTGTTGCTGGACTTGTTTTACCATTGTTGAGGATGTCTTGTAACCGAGATGCTGAGCCTGATCGGATTGTCTTGGGAGAAGGAATATCCTTCGTTGACCGTGAGAGCTTGTGATGGGCTTAGTTGGGACACCCCTGCAGGAATTCGAACTTTCGAAAGCCGTGCCAGCGATTATGGGCAGATGGGAATTTGTTAATGTCCGATTGTAGAAAACCTAAAGTTGATGTTAATTAAAATACATTAACCGCGTGTGTAACCGTGATGGTCTGTTCTCGTCGGAGTCCGGGAAGTGAACACGGTGTTGGGGTTATGCTTGACGTAGGTTGTTCTAGGATCACTTCTTGATCATATATTTCTCGAACGTGCTTTGCCTTCTCTTCTCGCTCTCATTTGCATATGTTTAGCCACCATATATGCTAGTCGCTTGCTGCAGCTCCACCTCATACCTTTTACACTTCCTATAAGCTTAAATAGTCTTGATCACGAGGGTGTGAGATTGCTGAGTCCCCGTGACTCACAGATACTTCCAAAACCAGCTTGTAGGTGCCGTTGAACCGTACAGGTGACGCAACCAAGCTCAAGGAGGAGCTCGATGAAGATCTTGTCCTTTGTGTTGTTTCGTTTCAGTTGATCAGTAGTGGAGCCCAGTTGGGACGATCGGGGATCTGTGTAGCATTTGGGGTAGTCTTCTTTTATTTTGGTTCTGTAGTCAGACCTTGTGTGTATCTGGATGATGTAATGCTTTATTCATGTATTTGTGTGAAGTGGCGATTGTAAGCCATCTATGTATCTCTTTCCCTTATGTATTACATGGGTTGTGTGAAAATTACCTCACTTGCGACATTGCTTTCATTGCGGTTATGCCTCTAAGTCGTGCTTCGACACGTGGGAGATATAGCCGCATCGAGGGCGTTACAATGGTAGCCCAACAATTGTCGGAGAGGGACATGACGCATCAAAGGTCTTCGCTGCCACGGTACTTGGCGGGTGTCATGTAGATGTAGTACTTCCGAAGAGGAACTTGACGCGTCCAAAATCTTCGGGGATAGTCCTTGGACTTGGTGGTGGTCTCCTCGGGTCAATGGTGATGTGCAAGGGGCAGAATATCCAACGGCTTGGGCTGCTCAAGGCCATGGAGATGACAGGCAGCGGCAAGGCTTCGGGCGCGAGGGAGAAGTAGCCGGCGCGAGGTGGCTGACGGAGGAGAGCATCTCACGCGCAGGGGAGGAGGTTGAGGCTGGAGCGTCCTTGGGCACGAAGGTGTCGGACTACGAGCTTGCTCCGGCGAGCTGGTCACCAGCGCAGGGGAGGCGGCCAGCGGGAACAAAGCAGCGGGGCGAAGCAGAGCCCATGGCGCAGCGGAGTGGAGCTGGACGGCGAGGAATTGAAGCATGGCTCCGACAACGCCGGGAATAGCAAAGACGGGTGGATCCGGACGGGAATGGGACACCGACGAGCGAGGTCCAGCGAGGGGCGGAGCGGTTCCCGGTTCGGCTCGACGTTGAGGTAGAGGAGGCGCTCGGGGTGGAGCAGGTCACAACAGCGGCGAGGTAGGAGAGGAGGGCGACGGGGATCGAGCGCGGGCGGCGCTGCCGTTCTCCCTCTCACACTTGGCGGCGCGTAGGAGGGAGGAAAATATTGAGACGGGTGAAAGGGATCAAGGGAGAGAGAGGTCGGGCGTGGGGCTTCTGGCGGCGCTAGGAGGAGGGTTGCAGGGAGATGGGGATCGTGCATGCCCCTTGGGCCGGCTAGGGTTAGGAGGGGCGACTGGGCCCTAGGAGGCCGGCCCAGTGGAGAGGAAAACGACCAGGGCTTGCTGGGCTGCTCTCTCCTACTCTCTCATATTTCTTCTTTAACAGAAAACAATGGAGAGAAGGGAAAGGAAGATGGAGGGGTTAGGGAAAGAATTTGTGCACGAGGGTAATTTTTCTGGACTCACAAAAATGTGAGGAATTTAAATAAAATGGCAAGGGGATTTTTGGAGAAAAAAGATTCGCACATGTTGAATATAATTCAACATGTTTGAATTTTGAAGATCATTCGAAAAGTCTCTAAATGGGCTAAGATTTTAGAGGAGCCTCGATAAAAGAGATGAGAACAAATATTGGCAAGGTTTGAAGGTCAAACTCAAAGAGGAATAGACATGGGAAAATATTTTGCACGTGTGTTATGGTTAATTCCAAAAGAATGGAATATTTATAATAGCTCCCTAATATCGGGAGGATATGTTATAAAGAGAATCACCATGTGAATTCCCTCGGTTTAAATGGATTGAAGCTCCATACGATTTATTTAGTTGAGCTGGAAAGATTAAAGACATGATGGCCTGATGCAATGCACATGATGCGATGCAAGAGGTGACATGATGAAAAGCAACACGCAAGCAAATGACATGGCAACGTCAGCGAACAACTGGAAGACACCTGGCATATCGGTCTCGGGGCATCACATTGACGGACCTTCGTTGATGCCCGCCTTGGTGTAGAAGATATGGCACATTTGGTCTTCGTCTTGTTGGTGTTGAAGTGTCAAGACCTTGGAGACAACGAGAGCAGGGCTCGAATCATTGTCACAAAAGACTTGGTCATCTTCATCTTCATTCACGCGCCGGTGCATGTCCACGTGCTCAAGCGCTTACATTTCTTCCTCACTCATAGAGTCATAGGTGTCGTCGTCGTTGGCGATCATGGTGCGCCTAGTGGGGCGCCGAAATGTCTTGTGGCCTCGACCTTGACATGTAAAGCATTTGATGGAACTTGACTTGGCATTCTCATCGGTTGGAGTACATGATGATGAAGCTCTCATCTTGAAGTTGTATAAACGAAAGATCTTGTCAACTTTCAATGCCCATGAAAGGTAGTCTTCGGGATCATTGCTTCCAAAGAACTTAGGCATGATGAACTTGAGATTGCCATAGCATTGCTCTTCATTGTGTTGGGGTCGATGGTGATGACGCTCTTAGCATGGAGGGGGGTCTTGAACTGCTTTCTCCTCGCGCTCCGCTTGGTTCTCTTGCACCTCATTGTGAGCTTGTCGTGGAGGTCGTGGAAGGTTAGCACGATTCCTTATTTCTTGAAGCTCTTCGCGGTGTGCAGCTTCTTCTTGGAGCTCATGGCGGATAGCCTCTTCTTGAAGTCGTGCTTGGCGGTTGCGCTCGTTGATGGCTAGGATATTTTCACATAGAGCGCATTGGGCTTCAAGGTTTTGTTCCTCACGATGATGTTTCTCTTGTCAAGTGCATTACCATCTTGTTCCTCTTGTAGATCTTGGCAGATTGGAGCTTGATCTTGGCCTAGAGGTTCATTAGCTTGTTGACGTTGGCATTCGCGTTCACGGAGACGGCCTTGTGAAGCATTTCTAGGGAATGGGTTTTATGGAGCTTGATGAACTTCATGGTCTTGGCGACTATGCGAACAAATTCGAGGAGGGCTTGCATCCGGAGAGGTTGTGAAGAATGTCGACTTGAGTGGCGCCGTCTTGAGTAGGACGAAGGTGTAGAAGAGCGATTGACCAACAAGGCTCGAATCTCGTCCATCCCTGCATTGTTCTCCTCTTTTTGTGCATCAAGCTTGTTGTCTAAGTAGTCTCTTGTACATTGCTCAGATTGTTGCAAGTCGCTGGCGAGGTTGTCAATGCGGTCCCTCAATGCTTGTTGTTCTTGATTCAAAGCTCTTTGTGTGCTGAAGAGGTGGTTTTTGGTGACGTAGGTGTTTGAGTCGTCACCTTGCTCGATGAAGAGTGGGTTCGAAGAAGTAGTTTCCTATCCATCAATGCAAGCAAATATGTAAGTGGAAGAAAGGGAAGAACTATACCAAATATACCTTAATCGATGTTGAGGATGGATCAATGATCACTCAATAGTGTAGCAATGAAATAACACAATTGCTATCGTATCTCGTTAATTTCTCAGACCTACACAAATAAAGCCTTTGGAGGAGCTTGGAAAGGATGGTGGCACACAATTTATGCAATTTTTAGTGTGAATCAAATAATGTTGAAAAATATTTGCAAATTTGCAAATGCAACAAGTAGACCAATAGCAATATGTGGCACATGGAAACACAATATGTGGCATAGGGAAATATAAATGGGGTCGTGCAACCAAAAATGAGCTCAAAATGTGGAATCCATGGAAAATGCTCTTGTTGCACAACACAAGAGAGATGCTAGCACGATTGCACAATAGGCGGATACAAGACTTGTGCACAACCTACAAAGTAAAAAATGCAACGACTTCTATCCCAAGATGATGTTTCGGTGATATGATCCAATATGACCGAGTATGACAATCTTAAAGTAGTATGATGCTATGGTTCTTGCTTAAAAGCTCATTGCTTATCTGTATCTTTTGCTTAAAAGCTTGTTGGCTCTTTCTCTTTTGAGCTCTTTCTTTAGCGACTTATGCAAAACTTCATGAACCAATATAGCAATTGTGTTTATGCGATGACAACCTTGTGACACAAAAGATGATACTAAGACAAGGATACCAAGATGATGTGATATACGCAATGAGACGATGATCACTAATGTGCACAAGTAACGTTGCTGCCAATACTCAAAGGCTAGTCTCGATGGGTAAGTGAAGCAAAATGAATGCTATTGGGTTATCAATGCAATGGAAAGGGAGAATATACGAGCGTGTCGTCAAAGTTACCACCCTTGCTTACGGTTGGTGGTGTCACAATGGTGAAGTGGTTGTTGTCGATGATGAGTTCGTGGCGAAGATGAGCGGTGGTGATGTCAATGTCGAACCGTCCCTAAGTGGCCGAAACACGTTAGGAAACGGAAACCGCAACTCAAATTCTCAAAGCAAAAGTGTCAAAATTGTCGGAGGTTGTATCGGGTAAGCGATGGTAGTTGCGGAAAGCGGTGGTGGTGTGCGGAAAGCGGTGGTGGTAAGCGATGGTGGAGGCCGATGGAAATTGGTGAAATTTAGGCAGAAAACCAAGTGGGGGTGAAGCGGTGCTGCGGGAGGCCGGATGTTTGGGTTGTTGGGCCGGTTGTCTGGGCTGTCGGGCCGGATGTCCGGGATGGCCGGATGTCCGGGTGTCCTGATCCGTGAAGAACTCGGTGGATCTCGTGGGGAAAAGGAAATTTGGGCCAAAATTTGAGTGAGTTCGTGGATGGATTTGGTAGAAAAGTTAGGGGAAGCTAGATGTATGAGTAACACATCAAATCCACAGATCAAATTCAACAAAACAACATCACAACAACAAATCACAAAACAAATTGGGGGCTATTTTTGTGGGGATATTCAAAATTGGGACAAAATCAAAGCAAAATTAGGCTAGAAAACAAAGAGGGAAGGCTGAAAAATCGTGATCAACCTTGGCTCATGATACCATGATGATATAGGGGGAACCATGGGCGACGATCTTTCACGATTTGGAGGGGATCCTGTGAAGAACACAACAAACACATGGAGGAAAACACGAGGTGGAAACACTCAAATCAACGTGAACAATCACACATGTGTTAGATCCATGAACACAAAGGGTGATACAAGATTCAAATGCAACAAATGATGATACAAGTGGCAGTAGTTCTTCCCGATCCAGACATGGGGTCTTGAATCCATGAGGGGATCTTCTCCTAGATGGAGGGCTTGAATCCACTTGGGGGATCTTCTCCTAGATGGAGGACTTGGCCTCCAATGGAGTAGGTATCAAGTGGATGATCAAAGCTCTATCTCTAATATGAGCTACAATCTTTGCTAACCCTAAAATGTGTGGGAGAGAGAGTACTAGGGGCAAAGGGATACATGGGCTTTGTCCCTTTACTGTGCGCAGACAGGAGGAGCTGGATGCCCGGGCGTCGGGACGGATGTCCGGGCTTTCCAGAGGTGCCGGATGTCCATGCTGGCGAGGGCCGGCTTCTGTGTGGTTCTGAGAAGGGCACCGGATTTCCGGGCTGGGTCCGGATGTCCAGGCGGCTTGGGTTGAATGTCCGGGCTTGGCTGGATGTCCGGTGCCTGGAGATGCTTCTTGGCTGGGCTGCTGCTGCGGCCGTTGGCTTCAGGGGTGGGATGTCCAGGCCAGGGGCCGGATGTCCGGGTCCTGGGAACTTCCTTCGGTTCCTTCCGTCGTTCCTCTTCATCTTTGTACTTGGGGACTTGTCCATCTTCACGTGCATCCTCGAGAGGGCCTTCTTGGTACCTAATCATGCACAACATTCTAGACTTAGGTAGTAGCCATGTCTCAAGTGGGTCATATGGAGTATCACTAAGGAGATATGTCACCACGGTCTCGAGAGCTCTAGCTCGTGCTCGTGTCGTCGGTCCTCTTGGCACTTGGTGAGACGATGGTAGGTCCATGGGGATGACCATTGGATGCTCCGCATTAGCTCTAGTGCATCCATTGAATGCCAATCTCTACTCAGTTGCATCGATATCAATTGATGGGCATCTCCATAGCCCATTTATTTGCCTAGTTGATGTGAGAATTTCTCCTTTTTTGTCTTCTCACAACCTCCACCATACTCTATTCCACCTATAGTGCTATATGCATGGCTCACGGTCATGTATTGCGTGAAAGTTAAAAAGGTTTGAGAATACTAAAAGTATGAAGCAATTTCTTGGCTAACACTAGGGTTGTGCATGATAAATACTTTCTGTGATGCAGATAGAGCATGACAAGATTATATGATTTTGCAGGGACAACTTTCTTTACCCATGATATTTTGAGAAGACATGACTGCTTTATTAGTGTGCTTGAAGTATTATTGTTTTTATGTCAATATTAAACTTTTGTTTTGAATCTTATGGATCTGAATATTCATGCCAACCAAAAAAAGATTACATGGATAAACATGTAGGTAGCATTCACACTAAATAAATTATTTCTTTTATCATTTACCTACTTGAGGACGAGCAGAAATTAAGCTTGGGGTGCCCATACATCTCCAACGCGTCTATAATTTATGAAGTATTCATGCCATGTTTGCAACAATTTTATATGGTCTTGGCATGATTTTATTAGAACTAACCCAGACAGACGATGTTTTCAGCAGAACTACCGTGGTGTCGTTTTTTGTGTAGAAATAAAAGTTCTCGAAATGGGCTGAAAATTTACAGTGATTTTTTATGGACCAAAATAGACCTACAAAGCACCGGAGTTGGACCAGGAGGTGATCGAGGAGGCCACAAGCCTATTGATAGAGGCAAAGGTGACCCGATGTTCCGATGAGATAGCTATCGTTTTCTGAGGGAGTCGACTTTGACGATTGATACGTCTCCAACGTATCTATAATTTTTGATTGTTCCATGCTATTATATTATCTGTTTCGGATGTTAATGGGCTTATTTACACACTTTTATATTATTTTTTGGGACTAACCTACTAAGCCAAGGCCCAGTGCAAATTGCTGTTTTTTGCCTATTTCAGTGTTTCGCAGAAAAGGAATATCAAACGGAATCCAAACGGAATGAAACCTTCGGGAGAGTTATTTTTGGAACAAACGTGATCTAGGGGACTTGGAGTGGACGTCAAGAAATCAAAGAGGAGGCCACGAGGCAGGGAGGTGCGCCCCCTACCCTCGTGGGCCCCTCGTGGCTCCACCGACCTACTTCTTCCTCATATATATATCCATATACCCCGAAAACATCCAGGAACACCACGAAACCGTATTTCCACCGCCGCAACCTTCTATACCCAAGAGATCCCATCTTGGGGCCTTTTCCGGAGCTCCACCGGAGGGGGAATCAATCACGGAGGGCTTCTACATCAATACCATAGCCTCTCCGATGATATGCGAGTAGTTTACTTCAGACCTTCGGGTCCATAGTTATTAGCTAGATGGCTTCTTCTCTCTCTTTGGATCTCAGTACAATGTTCTCCTCGATCTTCTTGGAGATCTATTTGATGTAACTCTTTTTGCGGTGTGTTTGTCGAGATCCGATGAATTGTGGGTTTATGATCAAGTTTATCTATGAACAATATTTGATTCTTCTCTGAAATCTTTTATGTATGATTGGTTATATTTGCAAGTCTCTTCGAATTATCAGTTTGGTTTGGCCTACTAGATTGATCTTTCTTGCAATGGGAGAAGTGCTTAGCTTTGGGTTCAATCTTGCGGTCTCCTTTCCTAGTGATAGTAGGGGCATCAAGGCACGTATTGTATTGTTGCCATCGAGGATAAAAGATGGGGTTTATATCATATTGCTTGAGTTTATCCCTCTACGTCATGTCATCTTTCTTAATGCGTTACTCTGTTCTTATGAACTTAATACTCTAGATGCATGCTGGATAGCGGTAAATGTGCGCAGTAATAGTAGTAGATGAAGAATCGTTTCGGCCTACTTGTCGGGGACGTGATCCCTATATACATGATCATGCCTAGATATTCTCATAATTATGCACTTTTATATCAATTGCTCGACAGTAATTTGAGAGAAGCCACTAGTGCAACCTATGGCCCCCGGGTCTATTCTCTATTATATTAATCTCCCGTCAACTAGCTGTTTCTGGCGCCCTTTATTTTGCAATCTTTACTTTCAATCTATATCATAAAAATACCAAAAATATTTATCTTATCATTATTATCTCTATCATATCTCACTCTCGTATGTGACCGTGAAGGGATTGACAACCCCTTTATCATGTTGGTTGCGAGGTTCTTATTTGTTTGTGTAGGTACGAGGGACTTGCGTGTAGTATCCTACTAGATTGATACCTTGGTTCTCAAAAACTGAGCGAAATACATACGCTACTTTGTTGCATCACCCTTTCGTCTTCAAGGGAAAACCAATGCAGTGCTCAAGAGGTAGCAAGAAGGAATTCTTGCGCCGTTGCCGGTGAGATCTACGCACAATTCAAGACATACCAAGTACCCATCACAAACTCTTATCCCTCGCATTACATTATTTTCCATTTGCCTCTCGTTGCCCTCTCCCCCACTTCACCCTTGCCGTTTTATTCGCCATCTTTTTTCCGTTCCCCTTCTCTTTTCCAGTTCGTCTCTTTTCGCTTGCTTCTTGTGTCGCCGTGTGTTGTCATGGCTAGTCCCTTATCTACCCATTTGTCTCCCGAGTTTGAAGCTCTTCACTTCAAACAAAGACAAGGAGAGAATTTAAAAGATGCTTGGTTTAGGATGATGGAATCTTATCGCAATTGCGCCCTAGTGGTGAATTTTAGAATTTTACTTTGCAATTTTTATGTTGGGCAGAATATGTCGCATAGACAACTCTTGTATTGCTCATGAAATCATAGAGAGAATAGTGGGAGCACTACCTCAACAAAAGGGGTCACATCATACCCAGGAAGAGACACGAGTTTTTGAAAAGATTTGCGAAGTAATGAAAATTTTACAAAAGTCTCTTGAACTTCTTAAGAGTGTTAGCGGAAACCTTCACCGCATGAATATGTTGATTACCCTTTGCAATAAGCGGTTGGATTCTTTAGATCTAAAAATTTCTGAATATGAAGGGAAACATAAAGAACCTCTCGGATTCGAGCATGACTCCACTAAAAAATAAAAAACCAAGGATGATAATACATAGATCTATTCTTGCTTTTATGCCTAGCTAGGGGCGTTAAACGATAGCGCTTGTTTGGAGGCAACCCAATTTTATTTTTGCTCGATTTTTGGTACTGTTTAGTAATTAATAATTCATCTAGCCTCTCCTTAGATATGGTTTTATGCTTTTAATTAGTGTTTGTGCCAAGTAGAACCTTTGGGAAGACTTGGGGAAAGTCTTTGCGATCTTGCTGTAAAAAACACAAACTTTAGCGCTCACTAGATTTGCTGCCATTTTTTACTGGAGAGTGCGATTAGGTTGATTCATTTTGCAGACGATTAATAGACAAATTTGTAACATCCAAAAATTCTAAATTTTTGAATGTTATAATAAATAGGTAGATTTGATTGACTGTTTGATTGATTGACTGAAAGTGAGTGAATCTGAAACTTTTTTGAAAGTTAAATGAGAGGGAATAAAAGGACTTTCCCAAACATTCATTTTTCATTCCTGATCTCCGTGAATTCAAATTCTTTTCACCACAAAACCATGGAGAGAAGATGACATGACTTCTTCCATTTATTTAAATGACAAGGGGTGTTGAAAATATTTGAATTTCATTTGGAACTATTTTCAAATTCTGAAACTTTATGCAACTCAATGATTTTCACGAGAGAAGATAAAATGACTTCTTCAAATTATATGAAATATGAGTTGGAAGTTTCAAAGAATTAAATTCAAAGTTCTTTTGAATTTATTTTCAATTTGAAGTTATTTGAGATTTTTTCAAATTATTTTTCTCCAAAAATAAAATATATGGAAAATAGGGTAACATGATTTCCTATACAGAAAATTGGAGATAAATAAGTTTCAAATCATTTTGGTATTTTTAAAATGATTTTTATTGGATTTTAATAGGGCAGTAGCACTGTTTGAATTATTTGTATTTGTGTGGATTTTATTTAATGCTAGGAAAATGTTCACCTTGTAGAAAATCTTTTTCTGGAAATTTTGATATATTATATGCCTCTAGTTTGTTTTTATTTTATTTAGTTATATTATGTTCTTTGTCTGTCTAAACAAAACTTCCCTGCGACTGGGCCGGCCCAGCCGAAGCCAGGCCAAGGCCCTGCGCACCATCGCCTCCGTCCCCGAGCGGGACTCCGCACGGGAGTCCGCCGCCGCGCCACTGCCTCGACGTCTGTGCCGCCTTCGGACTCTACGCCGCCCTTGCCCCTCCCGCACGTCATCTCGTCCCCTCCCTCCATAAATAGCGCCGCCCCCTCGCCTCGCGCCGCTCCTCGCAGCAACCGCCGCCGCCGCACTTCCCGCATCGCCGCTTCTCGCTGTCCCGCGCCGCTAGTTGCCGCCGCTGCACTCCGCCCGCGCCTCCACCTCACGCGCCACCGCCGCCACCTTGCCGCCCTCGCCCCTCGTCGCGAAGCCGCGCCACACCGGAGTTCGCCATCGCCGCTATCCCGCCTCGCTGGAGAAAACCGCCGCCACCGCCGGTTCATCTCACCCGACCCGGTATAAACCGAGAAAAAACCTCTGGTTTTTCTATATAGCTCGGTTTTTCTTTTAGAGCGGTTTATTTTTTTAGGTTTTGTTAAATAGCGAGCATTCACCTGTTTAGATCTGTAGCGAACAATTTTCGTTCTTTAGCGTTCGGTAACGAACGTTCGTTCGATAGGATTTTTCTTTTTCTTTTTAATTTCAGCTAGGGACCCGTTTGTAACTAGTTTCTTCACAGTTTAGTCCCTGATCTTCAATCTATCACTACTTTTTACTCGTTTGTCCAAATCCAACGAAACCAACGCCCAATTCTTCGTTATGATCCCATCTATCCAGTAATCCAAGTCAAACATGTTTTTGAAAAGTTTAAAATTTGAAATAGACCAGATTTGAGTTTGAACTTCGTTTGATCGTAACTTGAGTTTCATAACTCCGTTTTAGTTGATTCTTTTTGCAAATCAAAGCTCTTGACCTAAACTTTCTGATAAGGCCAAATTTGGTACTGTTAGAAATTTTTTTACGTTGCAAGAGTTATTTTCTTGGTTTTGATGTTTTCCGATTTGTTCTTCGTCCTTTCCGACTCTTTTGAGTGATTGCTTATGTGTCGTTACTATTGATTGCTTACGATAGATTGACCGGAGTGTGACGAGTAGAACTATCAAGAGTTTTGAGTGCGAAGCATCTTCATCAACATTGCAGGCAAGTTCACACTTTGATCATATTCCTTTCATACCCAGTTTTTATGCATTAGTTTCAACCTCAAACATTGCATGAGTAGGATTGATAACATGTGGGTATTTGGAAGTAGTTGATGAGGTAGGAACCTATTGCCCTGCATTCAAACCTTGGTAGTTACTATTATGTTGCTTATATTGCTATGCTATGCTCGTAGACGTGGATTGGGTTTGAGAGTATTCATGACAGATGTGAGATTGTTAATTAATGGTTTACTTAAGGTGGCAACTTTAACACACATCTGGGTGGATTGAGGCACCTGGGTATTCTAGTGATTTCCTGTTTAGGCACCTGGGTATTCCAGCGATTGCCTGTTTTCTTTGTGGACCGCCACCCAGGCTCAAATGGATCATGAGATTATTCATACTAGAAACTTCCGTGTGCAGCCACAAGCTACTATGGGCACTAGCATAGTTGACTAAGTCGTGCGAACTCTTACAGTGGTAGACTAGCAGATGTAGGGGATGTAGGTTGGTACTGTCTACCCGATCGTAAGGTGCTAGCGCTTCTGAAAGACTATGTATCGGTCATCCATTTCTCAAACATCATGTAGTGCGAGAATCCCAACGGAGGAGATCGAGTCTTGTGGGGAAAAGTAAGCAAACCTCTACAGAGTGTATAAACTAATCATGATTAGCCGTGTCCCCGGTTATGGACGTCTTGAGTATCTAGTACTTGGATTATCATGTGAATCTCATCATGTGACTTTAATTAATTTTGTTGGGTTTTAATGATGATGCTTAATTGGGATTGAGAGGGTGTCTACACTCTCTATGTTTAACAACCACCATGATAGTTAAAAAAATTATATTCCTTTGTAGTAGGGAAAAATTGGCTTTTCACAAAAACATTATAACCCTAGCTTTTCCACCAGCCATATATGCATGTAGTGATAGCCATTGTTCATCATTTCTCTATGGTGTGAATTTGCCAGTACATTCAATGTACTGACCCTTTGTGGCTGCAACGTCTCATGTTGCAGGATTTCTTACGACGATTAAGTGATATGTTAGGGTTACGATTTTTACACTCAACTTTGCCGTTGGTGTTGATGGGAATCCACAACCTTGTTACTTCCGCTATTTTGGATTGAGGTAATAGTTTTTGCGTTACTTTTACATGTGATTTACCTCTGTTATAAATCCTCGAGTACTGTGTGTGTCAGCATACCGATCCAGGGATGACACTTAAGCATAGAGACTTGGCCGTCTGAGGTTGGGTCGCTACAAAATTTCTCACATCCATAATTTTATTTTAGAATTCTTGGGGTTACATAAGTACTGGAAACCTACAGATTATTACAGACTGTTCTGTTTTTGACAGATTCTGTTTTTCGCGTGTTGTTTGCTTATTTTGATGAATCTATGGCTAGTATCGGAGGTTATGAACCATAGAGAAGTTGGAATACAGTAGGTTTAACACCAATATAAATAAATAATGAGTTCATTACAGTACCTTAAGTGGTGGTTTGTTTTCTTATACTAACGGAGCTCATGAGATTTTCTGTTTAAGTTTTGTGTTGTGAAGTTTTCAAGTTTTGGGTAAAGATTTGATGGATTATGGAATAAGGAGTGGCAAGAGCCTAAGCTTGGGGATGCCCAAGGCACCCCAAGGTAAAATTCAAGGACAACCAAAAGCCTAAGCTTGGGGATGCCCCGGAGGGCATCCCCTGTTTCGTCTTCTTCCATCGGTAACTTTACTTGAGGCTATATTTTTATTCACCACATGATATGTGTTTTGCTTGGAGCGTCTTGTATGATTTGAGTCTTTGCTTTTTAGTTTACCACAATCATCCTTGCTGTACACACCTTTTGGGAGAGACACACATGAATTGGAATTTATTAGAATACTCTATGTGCTTCACTTATATCTTTTGAGCTAGATAATTTTGCTCTAGTGCTTCACTTATATCTTTTAGAGTGCAGTGGTGGTTTTATTTTATAGAAATTATTGATCTCTCATGCTTCACTTATATTATTTTGAGAGTCCTTTAGAACAGCATGGTAATTTGCTTTGGTTATGAAATTAGTCCTAATATGATAGGAATCCAAGATGAGTATAATAAAAACTATCATAGAAAGTGCATTGAATACTATGAGAAGTTTGATACTTGATAATTGTTTGGAGATATAAAGATGGTGATATTAGAGTGTGCTAGTTTAGTAGTTGTGAATTTGAGAAATACTTGTGTTGAAGATTGCAAGTCTCGTAGCATGCACGTATGGTAACCGTTGTGTAACAAATTTGAAACATGTGGTGTTCTTTGATTGTGTTCCTTATGAGTGGCGGTCGGGGACAAGCGATGGTGTTTTCCTACCAATCTATCCCCCTAGGAGCATGTGCGTAGTGCTTGGTTTTTGATGTCTTGTAGATTTTTTCAATAAGTATGTGAGTTCTTTATGACTAATGTTGAGTCCATGGATTATACGCACTCTCACCCTTCCATCATTGCTAGCCTCTTCGGTACCATGCATTGCCCTTTCTCACCTTGAGAGTTCATGGAAACTTCGCCGGTGCATCCAAACCCCGTGATACGATACACTCTATCACACATAAACCTCCTTATATCTTCCTCAAAACAGCTACCATACCTACCTAGTATGGCATTTCCATAACCATTCCGAGATATATTGCCATGCAACTTTCCACCGTTTCATTCATGACACGCTTCATCATTGTCATATTGCTTTGCATGATCATGTAGTTGACATCGTATTTGTGGCAAAGCCACCTTGCATAATTTGTCATACATGTCACTCTTGATTCATTGCCCTTCCCGGTACACCACCGGAGGCATTCATATAGAGTCATATTTTGGTCTAGTATCGAGTTGTAATCATTGAGTTGTAAATAAATAAATAAACATAATTAATAGAGCATTATCCAAAAAAAAAAGAAAAAAAAAAGAAGAAAGGCAAAAAAAGGCCCAAAAAGAAAAAAGAAAAAAGAAAAAAGAAATAAAAAGGGACAATGTTACTATCCTCTTTTTCCACACTTGTGCTTCAAAGTAGCACCATGATCTTTATGATATATAGTCTCTTGTTTTGTCACTTTCATATACTAGTGGGAATTTTTCATTATAGAACTTGGCTTGTATATTCCAACAATGGGCTTCCTCAAATGCCCTTGGTCTTCGTGAGCAAGCAAGTTGGATGAACACCCACTTAGTTTCTTTTGATTGAGCTTTCATACATTTATAGCTCTAGTGCATCTGTTGCATGGCAATCCCAACTCCTTGCATTGACATCAATTGATGGGCATCTCCCTAACCCGTTGATTATCCGCGTCGATGTGAGACTTTCTTCTTTTTTGTCTTCTCCACATAACCTCCATCATCATATTCTATTCCACCCATAGTGCTATATCCATGGCTCATGCTCATGTATTGCATGAAAGTTGAAAAAAGTTTGAGATTACTAAAGTATGAAACAATTGCCTGGCTTGTCATCGGGGTTGTGCATGATGAGAGCATTCTTTTGTGCTGAAAATGGAGCATGACCAAACTATATGATTTTGTAGGGATGAACTTTCTTTTGCCATGTTATTTTGAGAAGACATGATTGCTTAGCTAGTATGCTTGAAGTATTATTATTTTTATGTCAATATTAAACTTTTTTTCTTGAAACTTTCAGATCTGAACATTCATGCCACAAGAAAGAAAATTACATTGAGAATTATGCTAGGTAGCATTCCACATCAAAAATTCTGTTTTTATCATTTACCTACTCTAGGACGAGCAGGAATTAAGCTTGGGAATGCTTGATACGTCTCCAACGAATCTATAATTTTTTATTGTTCCATGCTATTATATTATCTGTTTTGGTTGTTAATGGGCTTATTTATACCCTTTTATATTATTTTTGGGACTAACCTACTAACCCAAGGCCAGTGCAAATTGATGTTTTTTTTGCCTATTTCAGTGTTTCACAGAAAAGGAATATCAAACAGAATCCAAACGGAATGAAACCTTTGGGAGAGTTATTCTTGGAACAAACGTGATCCAGGGGACTTGGAGTGGACATCAAGAAATCAACGAGGAGGCCATGAGGCAGGGAGGCGCGCCCCCACCCTTGTGGGCCCCTCGTGGCACCACCAACCTACTTCTTCCTCCTATATATATCCATATACCCCGAAAACATCAAGGAGCACCATGAAACCCTATTTCCACCGCCGCAACCTTCTGTACCCAAGAGACCCCGTCTTGGGGCCTTTTCCGGAGCTCCGCCGGAGGGGGAATCAATCACGAAGGGCTTCTACATCAACACCAGAGCCTCTCCGGTGATGTGTGAGTAGTTTACTTCGGACCTTCGGGTCCATAGTTATTAGCTAGATGGCTTCTTCTCTCTCTTTGGATCTCAATACAATGTTATCCTCGATCTTCTTGGAGATCTATTTGATGTAACTCTTTTTGCGGTGTGTTTGTCGAGATCCGATGAATTGTGGGTTTATGATCAAGTTTATCTATGAACAATATTTGATTCTTCTCTAAAATCTTTTATGTATGACTGGTTATATTTGCAAGTCCCTTCGAATTATCAGTTTGCTTTGGCCTACTAGATTGATCTTTCTTGCAATGGGAGAAGTGCTTAGCTTTGGGTTCAATCTTGCGGTGTCCTTTCCCGGTGATAGTAGGGGCAGCAAGTCACGTATTGTATTGTTGCCATTGAGGATAAAAATATGGGGTTTATATCATATTGCTTGAGTTTATCCCTCTACATCATGTCATCTTGCTTAATGCGGTACTCTGTTCTTATGAACTTAATACTCTAGATGCATGCTGGATAGCGGTCGATGTGTGGAGTAATAGTAGTAGATGCAGAATCGTTTCGGTCTACTTGTCGCGGACGTGATGCCTATATACATGATCATGCCTAGATATTCTCATAATTATGCAATTTTCTATCAGTTGCTCGATAGTAATTTCTTCACCCACTGTAATACTTATGCTATCTTGAGAGAAGCCACTAGTGAAACCTATGGCCCCGGGGTCTTTTATCCATTATATTAATCTCCCGTCAGCTAGCTATTTCTGGCGCCGTTTATTTTGCAATGTTTACTTTCAATCTATATCATTATCATAAAAATACCAAAAATATTTATCTTATTATTATTGTTATTATCTCTATCGGATCTCACTCTCGTAAGTGACCGTGAAGGGATTGACAACCCCTTTATCGCGTTGGTCATGAGGTTCTTATTTGTTTGTGTAGGTACGAGGGACTTGCGTGTAGTCTCCTACTGGATTGATACCTTGGTTCTCAAAAACTGAGGGAAATACTTATGCTACTTTGCTGCATCACCCTTTCCTCTTCAAGGGAAAACCAACGCAGTGCTCAAGAGGTAGCAACGATCCGACTAGGAACGTGCGAAGAGGTCATGCCTTAGCAATCGCTAAACCGGCTTCTAAGGGGTTATTGACCACGCCGGAGTACGATCAACCTGACCACGAGCGTCTATTTCCTGCGAGCAAACAAAGAACAAGCAAGAAACTATGATTGCAATCTGGATATTGCGAATATGGGAGGAAAGCTTTATTGAAGAAAGTGGGGTTCTGTGATGTCTTGGTCTGGGCGCTGAACACAAACAAAGTATGTGACGTTGCAGCTATGGCGAACTTTTAATCTAAACAAAACCCAAAGTCTAAAAAACTCCCTAAGAGGTATATATGGAGGAGTAGGGGGGATTTCGTGACCCCTTGTAGGAGGGGTCCGAAACAAACCTAACTTTGTTTCCCCACACATACGGACTCTAAAACAGCCTATACTTAAGTATTTCTAAATTAGACAGGCATGGCCCAATAATAAGGTGACGCAGCACCTATAATAGCCTCTGGACGAAATTTGTGAAGTGGCGTCTTGTATATTTTTTCCAAGCATTCACGCACTCATTATGCTAGCTTCAACGTCCGGAAATCATCATTTGAAACTCCGTTCTTGTTCCCCTTGTGCATGCCATCATCTCCATGCTTGTTCTAGATCCAATGTTCATCCTTCTTGTCCAAGCTAGGTCCTTCATTTGTAAGAAAAACAAATGTATCCAATTTAGGCAGCATCATATTCTCATGAACATTAGAATCATTTCCAAGAAAAGAAAGTACCTGGTAATTTAATTGGCGTGCGCGAGCTCTGGTAATTGGTCTAGTATGTATAGCAGCAGGGGTTGTGGGTGTAACAATGGTATTGATGTGCTCATCATCCTCCCCTTATTGAAGTGAAGTCGTCCTCGATGGAAGCTCATCTTCCTCACCCAAATAAGGCTTCAAATATGCAACGTTAAAAGTGGGACTAACCCCAAAATCAGCAGGAAGCTCAAGTTTATATGCATTATCATTTATTTTCCCTAACACCTTAAAAGGACCATCAGCACGTGGCATTAGCTTTGATTTGTGAAAATCAGGAAATCTATCCTTACGCAAAGGTAACCAAACAAGATCTCCAGGTGCAAAGACAATATGTTTTCTACCTTCATCTCCAACAAGTTTATACTTAGCATACATATGCTCAATGTCTATGTGAGTTAACTCATGCATTTTTAGATCAATTCAACATGTTGTTTCACATCAAAATTAACCTTATCCGAAGATGGAAGAGGCAACAAATCAATAGGTGCACGAGGTAGGAAACCATACACAATTTCAAAAGAGCACATTTTAGTAGTAGAATGCAGCGAACGACTATAAGCAAATTCAATATGAGGCAAGCATTCTTCCCACGTTTTCTTGTTATTCTTGAAAACAGCCCTAAGCAGAGTAGACAATGTTCTATTGACTACTTCAGTTTGTCCATCAGTTTGAGGGTGATATGTAGTACTAAAAAGCAATTTAGTCCCCAACTTAGCTCATAAACATCTCCAAAAGTGGCTAATAAATTTAGTATCACGATCTGAAACAATAATATTTGGCACACCATGAGAGCGAATAATTTGACGAAAGAACAAATCAACAACATAAGCAGCAGCATCGCTTTTATTACATGCTATGAAGTGTGCCATTTCCGAAAATCTATCCATTACAACAAATATGTTATCCCTCCCCTTCTTCGCTCCAGGTAATCCTAAAACAAAATCCATAGATATATCCTCCCATGGAACACTAGGTACAGGCAAAGGCATATATAAACCATGAGGATTAAGTCGTGACTTAGCTTTTTGACATGTAGTGCAGCGAGCAACAAAACGCTCAACATCTTGTCTCATCTTTGGCCAAAAGAAATGTGTAGCAAGTACATCATCTAGCTTCTTCACGCCAAGTGTCCCATTAATCCTCCTCCATGCGCCTCCTGCAACAACAAAAGACAAATGGAGCTAGCTGGAATGCATATCTTGTTAGCATGAAACACAAATCCATCATTAACGACAAACTTGTTCCATGTTCTCCCTTGTTTACAATTCTGCAATACATCTTTAAATTCAGCATCATGCACATATTGATCTTTGATAGTCTCCAAACAAAATATTTTAAAGTCAAGTTGTGAAAACATAGTATTCTGACGAGACAGTGCATCAACAATAACATTTTCTTTACTCTTCTTGTGTTTTATGACATAAGGAAAACTCTCAATGAATTCAGTCCATTTAGCATGTCTACGGTTTAGTTTTGCTTGACTTCTAATATGTTTCAAAGATCCATGATTAGAATGTATACCAAATTCTTTGCGCCATAGATAATGTTGCCATGTTTCTAAAGTCCGAACAAGAGCATATAATTCCTTATAGTAATTAGAATAGTTTAGACTAGTCCCAATCAATTTTGTCAGAAATTGTGCAACCGGTTTACCATCTTGTAATAACACACCTCCCAATCCAATTCCACTAGCATGACATTCAAGCTCAAAAGTCTCATTAATATCAGGAAGTTGGAGTAAATGAGCATGTGTCAACTTATCTTTCATTATCGTGATGGCTTCTTCCTGTGCGGTACCCCAAACGAAAGGCACATCCTTCTCTGTAAGCTCATTGAGAGGTGTAGCAATGGTGCTGAAATCTCTGACAAAATGCCTATAGAAACCAGCGAGTCCAAGAAAACTCCTCACTTGTGTGACCGTTTTGGGCTGTGGCCAACTCTCAATAGCTTCAATCTTGGCTTTATCAACTTCAATTCCCTGTGGAGTAACAACATAGCCAAGACAACATACTCGGTTGGTGCAAAAGGTGCACTTCCCGAGGTTACCAAACAAACATGCATCACGTGGACCAATAAAAACAGAACTTAAATGTTCCAAATGTTCTTCCAAAGATCTGCTATAAATCAGTATATCATCAAAATAGACTACCACAAATCGTCCAATGAAAGCACGTCAAACTTCGTTCATAAATCTCATGAAAGTACTAGGTGCATTGATTAACCCAAAAAGCATGACTAACCATTCATATAATCCAAACTTAGTTTTAAATGTTATTTTCCATTCATCTCCCAATTTCATACAAATTTGATGGTATCCACTATGCAAATCAACTTTGGAGAATATTGTAGAGCTAGTCAATTCATCAAGCATATCATCTAGCCTAGGACTGGGATGACGATAACGTATAGTAATATTATTAATGCATCTACAATCAACACACATACGTGGTATACCATCCTTTTTTGGCACTAGTATAATAGGAACAGTAGAGGGACTAAGAGATTCACGTATATAAGCTTTGTCGAGAAGCTCCTGTACTTGACGCGCAATCTCCTTCATCTCCTATGGATTGGTATGATATGGAGCACGGTTTGGCAGCGAAGCACCGGGTATTAAGTCAATCTGACGCTCAATCCCTCGAATAGGCGGTGATCTCGGTGACACGTCTTGTGGAAAGACGTTAGAGAACTCCTGCAAAATGTTAGTGGCAGCAGGAGGCAAAGAGGAAGGCACGTCCTCGAATGAAAATAAAGCCTCTTTGCACACAAAAGCATAGCAAACAGATTTGATGTAATCTAGATCATCAATATCATATTTGGTGGCAAGTAAACATCCACTCTTCAATTTAATTTCAGAAGCAACACTAGATGGTTTGTTATTAGGCTTCCTGTGTTGCTCAAATTATTTTGCCACAATCTGATTTTTACTCTTATTGTGCTCCTATTTTGCTTTACTAGCTCTATTAATATCATCTTTCAAAATAGAACCAGGAGACATAGGAAGCATAGTAATATGTGTATCCTTATTAACTAGAGTATACTGATTGTTTCTACCATGGTGTACAGAATTTTATCAAATTTCCAAGGTCTACCAAGTAATAAGGAAGAAGCTTACATGGGTACCACATCATAATCAACATATGTAGATATACTAAAATGCACACAAATAGTACGTGTTACCTTAAGCTTGGCGCTGTTGTTGAACCATTGAATGTAGTATGGATGCAGATGTGGTCGGGTGGTGAGAGACAGCTTCTCCACCATCTCCATGCTAGCCAAGTTGTTGTAGCTCCCTCCATCTATGACGATGCGAACAAAACGTTCCTTCACAACTCCCTTTGTATGGAACAAATTGTGCCTCTGATTTTTCTCAGCTTGCATGACCTGCACACACAAAACACGTTGAGTAACTAAACTTTCATACCTGACAGCGTCTTCAGCAGCCATGTATTGCGTCTCTTGTTCAGAATCATCTTCATCGTGTTCTTCACTTGTAATAAGAGCCAAAATCTCCTCATCATAGTCACTAACAGACTCATACCCACCATCCTCAGTACCAATCATCACACGCTTAGCTGGGCACTTTCTTGCATAATGACCTCCACCCTTGCAACGACGACAAATAATATCATGTGTTTGCCCTATTGATGCCATGGATGAAGAAGAGCTCTATGCAGGCCCAGAAGGTGTGCTCTTGGCAGATAGTGGTGGTTGTACTGGCTTTCTTGTATCATGGTTGGAGGTGGCAGCTGAAGAAGGTGCCGGTGCAGCAGAACATGTGGAAGTAGAGGATGCACACGGTGTCCGTGATGAAGGTCGACCTGCAGAAATGTTAGTTTGCGCCAAGGTATGTCGATCCTGCACTTCACGTTCACCTTTACAAGCAAGATGGAACAAAGGAGTGATATTTGTTATACTCCTTATACTCTAAAATGGTCTGAATCTCTCTATTTAGTCCATCCATAAAACATGCAAGCATAGCCTCGTTATCCTCAGAAATAACACATCTAATCATGCCAGTTTGTAATTCCTAATAGTACTCATCTTCATAATATTTTCCTTGTCTCAAACACAACAGTTTTTGAAGTAATTCACATTGATAATATGGTGGAACCCTACGAGCGCACATAGCATTTTTCAACGCAGCCTAAGTAGTAGGGATATTATCATGATATAATCTACATTGTTCAGACCACCTAACAGAAGCAAAACTAGTGAATGCACAAACAGCAGCAACAACACGTCTATCCTCGGGATATTGTAAGCATGTAAAGCGTTGTTCAGTTTCTAACTCCCAAGTAAGATAAATATCAGGAATGTATCTACCCTTGAATGGCGAGATATTCAACTTTAGTTTAGGGATGTGGTCTTGATCTCGTACTTGAGGGGTGGTGCAGCCCTACCATTGCGATTATATGCATGAGGACGACCTGGTGGTGGTGGTGCTGGTGGTTGCACATAGTTCTGATTTTGATGAACCTCATCCTCATAGTGGTCCTCCTCCTCTACAATAGCAGCAGGAGCTACAAAGGCATCAACAACAGTAGCAGCGGCACCAGAAGTTTGTCCTCGCTCAAAAGGAACACGCTGTGCTCGCCTTGCTGGATCGCAACGTGGGGGTGGTTGTTGATGCTATTGCAATGGCGCAGCAGATGCAGGTGGTGGTTGTGGAAGATGCGCGAGTACATCATCGAAGTTGGCGGCCCACTTGGTCTCAATTGTCTTCTCTATGTCATCGATCCTCTCCAGTGCCTTTCCGAAGATGGCCATCACGTCTTCCACCTGTTGACCCAACATTTGCTGAAACTTATCATGAAGCTCCTTCTTTGTCATGTTCTCCCATTCAATCTCGTCGGCTTGTGATCCTTCCATGGTTAGCAGAAATAGAAACACACAAGAATATGATCTTACAGACTACTAGAAAGTGGTGGTGGTGGGGTGTCACAAATCCGTCAAGCAAATACCATTTCTTACCCAGCAGCAGCTGGTGAGCGGCAACCGTTGTAGTCAAAACTCTCAAATCTTGGATAGAGAAATTGCCACGTGGTTTCAAACGCACCATGTAGATGTATGTGGACCTGGGAAGGCTTATGATATGGTAGCAAAGATGTCAGCAATAATCAATTCAGAGATGCAAAGTTGAATAATCGTTCAACAACGGTACTGTGCTGGTCCAAGGCTAGACCGTGCTAGAGACACAAGCCTAGAACACTAACAAAATCACGGCGCGACACGTAAACAAAGGAAAAGCACTCTAGAATTATTATTTTGGCAATCTTTTTTTTGCACTTCTTTTTTTCTATCAAAAATCACTATAATTGCAAGTGTCTCAAAACTCTTCCCAAGTCAAAATAAAAGGATAGGCACAAAAAACTTTTGACTATATTTTTCGAAAATCAGGGCACCGATGACCAAAAAGTGCGATAAAAATCAGTATGATGGCACATGTATCAAAAGACTCAGAAAAGCCTAATAATAGGATTGGGAAAAAATTATTTCACCTGCTGAAATTTTGGCCTAAAAACTGCCCGGGGGTCTCCAGACTTTTTTTCAGAGACCTACTCAGGCAAGGAAACACGAATCTGAAAATAGATGGATCTAAAAAAAACTAATATGAAAAGAACTCGGATTGGTGGTGGATATATGGTGGTAGGATGTAACGCCCTCGATGCGGCTATATCTCCCACGTGTCGAAGCACGACTTAGAGGCATAACCGCATTGAAAGCAATGTCGCAAGTGAGGTAATCTTCACACAACCCATGTAATACATAAGGGTAAGAGATACATAGTTGGCTTACAATCGCCACCTCACACAAATACATGAATAAAGCATTACAACATCCAAATACAATCAAGGTCCGACTATGGAACCAAAATAAAAGAAGAACCCCAAATGCGACAAGGTCCCCGATCGACCCCAACTGGGCTCCACTACTGATCAACTGGAAGCGGAACAACATAAAGGACAAGATCTTCATCGAGCTCCTCCTTGAGCTTGGTTGCGTCATATGCACGGTTCAACAGCACCTGCAAGCTGGTTTTGGAAGTATCTGTGAGTCACGGGGACTCAGCAATCTCGCACCCTCGCGATCAAGACTATTTAAGCTTATGGGTAAGGTAAAGGTATGAGGTGGAGCTGCAGCAAGCGACTAGCAAATATGGTGGCTAACCTGTTCGCAAAAGAGAGCGAGAAGAGAAGGCAAAGCACGAATGAAGAACGATGATCAAGAAGTGATCCTATAGCAACCTACGTGAAGCATAACTCCAACACCTTGTTCACTTCCCGAACTCCGCCAGAAAGAGACCATCACGGTTACACACGCAGTTGATGTGTGTTAATTAAGGTCAACTTCAGGTTTTCTACAACCGGACATTAACAAATTCCCATCTGCCCATAACCGTGGGCACGGCTTACGAAAGTTCAAATCCCTGCAGGGGAGTCCCAACTTAGCCCTTGACAAGCTCTCACGGTCAACGAAGGATATACCTTCTCCCGAGACATTCCGATCAGACTCGGTATCCCGGTTCTACAAGACAACTTCGACAAGTTAAAACAAATCCAGCAACACCGCCCGAATGTGCCGACAAATCCCGATAGGAGCTGCACATATCTCGTTCTCAGGGCACACTCAGATGAGACTAGCTACGAGTAAAACCGAACCTCAAGTTTCCCCGAGGTGGCCCCACAGGCAGCTCAGTTCGGACCAACACTCAGAGGAGCACTGGCCCGGGGGGGTTAAAATAAAGATGACCCTCGAGAGAGCGACTCCCAAGGGAAAAGTAGGTGGTGGTGAGGAAAATGGTAAAACCAAGGTTGGGCATTGCTGGAGGAGTTTTATTCAAGGCGAACTGTCAAGGGGTTCCCGTTATAGCCCAACCGCGTAAGGAACGCAAAATCCGGGAACATAACACCGATATGACGGAAACTAGGGCGGCAAGAGTGGAACAAAACACCAGGCATAAGGCCGAGCCTTCCACCCTTTACCAAGTATATAGATGCATTAATTAAATAAGATATATTGTGATATCCCAACAAGTAAACATGTTCCAACAAGGAACAACATGTCCATGTTCCAACAAGGAACAAACTTCAATCTTCACCTGCAACTAACAACGCTATAAGAGGGGATGAGCAAAGCGGTAACATAGACAAACAATGGTTTGCTTGGACAAGGTGGGTTAGAGGCTTGGTTCAACAATATGGGAGGCATGATAAGCAAGTGGTAGGTATCGCAACATAGGCATAGCAAAAGAGCGAGCAACTAGCAAGCAAAGATAGAAGTGATTTCGAGGGTATGGTCATATTGCCTGAAATCCCGTAAGGAAGAAGAACGAGTCCATGAAGAAGACAAACGGACGTAGACGAACGGGTCCTCACAATCATGACGTTATCGGAACCAACCCGAAGAAGCAACACCGGAAAGAAGCAAACAACATAGTAAACAACCACCACATAAACATGGCATGATGCACAACCAAGTTTGATGCATGTCCGGTTTAATGATTCATGGCATGGCAAAGTGCACAAGCAAAACTACAAGTTAAGTGGAGCTCAATATGCAACGAGTTGCATAGGGACGAAACACCACAACAAGTTATTTAGTTCGATCTCGTTTATGTACCCAACAATATTAAATGTTGATTAACATGGCAAGAGGTGAAGCAAATGAAAACTACCTATCTAGGCAAGGTTAAATGAGGCCGGAACAACAAACAACAAGTCCAGAAACTCCTCATGTGCATATTTTGGTTATGGTACTGTTCTTCCCTAAACACCATTTTATAGTTGTTAAACATGCAAGAAGAGTGCACCATGTTAAACTATGCAAAATTCTACCCCATTTACATATAAAGTTTGTTAAATTCGGAGCTACGGTTATTTAGTTATGAAATAAATCATTTTAGCAAGTTATTTAAGCAAATTTAAACAAACAGCATTTTAAAAATTTTAAACATGGATGAAAATGACATATTACAAAACTAGATGAAATTCTAGTCATGTTTCATATATAAATCATTTTAAATCGATGCACGGTTGTTAAGTTATTATATGCATGATGTATGAGGGCTTTTCTGTAAAACTGCAAACTCCTGGATAAATAGACAAATTCACAGGGCACGAAAAAAACATAGGTAGGCTGAATCTGGGCGGATTGGGGAGCTGCTCACAATGGGCCTTCGAGGCCTTGGGCCCAGTTCGACGGTGAACTAGGGAGGCTGGCGCGCTGGGCCTGGGCGCTGCAATCCATTGATGAAAAGTCAACGGGGAAGGAGCAGGCGAGCGGGCACCTCGCCCTGTTCTCGTCAGAAAGTAGAGCCACGGCAGGGACTCGACGACGGCGGCGCGACGAGGGACTTGTGTGGGCGAGGGCGAGCAGGAACCGGTTGAGGACGGTGGAACTAAGCGCGGGGAGGTGCCTGGGTTCAATTCCGGCAAGGGGAGTCGCGGATTGGAGCTCGGAACGGTCGGCGCGTGATGTGCTCCTGCAGGACACGAGCACGAGAAAAAGTCAGGGAGGAAGAGAGGGAAAGGGAAAGAGGAGCAGGGGCGCACGGCGACTTGAGGAGCTCCGGCGAGGTCCACACTGGAAGAGGTCCGCAGCGAGGCAGCAGGGTCGAGCAGGAGGAGGCTCTCAGGCTCCTCCCGAGGCTGCGGTCGCTCGAGCGAAGCAGCGGCAGTGGTCTTGGCGAAGCAGGGAACTCCGGGACGAGCGGGACGCGGGAATGGACGGCGCAAACTCCTCGGGGCTCCGACGACGCAGATGAGGCAGGGGGTCGACGCGGGGTTGCGGGAACGGGGCGACTCGGCCTCGGGAACCAGAGGAGGCGCGTCCGAGGACAGGCTCGCGGTCGCGAGGAGACGAGGATGACGAGGTGAGGTGGGCCGCGGGGAGGTCGGGGACGGCGGGGCCCTCGGGCGGTGCTGACTATGGAGGCGAGCTCCATGGCACAGGGCGCGACGGCAGTATCCTGCAGAGAGAGAGAGATATGTGAGGGAGAGACAGGGGGAAGGGGAAGGATGAGAAGGAAATAGCGGGGAAACGCAGCGGGCCTCGGTTGCTGCCGTTGTTCACCGGCAGCGACTGGATCGGGGTGAGCTTGCTCCGGCGAGATGCGTGCAGAGGAGGCGGGGGTCGAGAGGCGCGGGAGGTGACAAGGCGGCGGCAACTCTCTCGATCCCTTCGGGGAACAAAGCAGCAGGAGGGGGCTCGTTGGTTGGACGGGATGGATCCCGATGGAGAGGCTAAGTGGAAGGAGAGGTGATTGGCTCGGGTTGGTGTGGTGGTGAAAGCGAGGAGGGGATTTGGACCGGGGATGAACCCGAGGAGGAAGAGACAGGAGGAGTGGCGGCGGCTTGGGGGATGGATGGGACACCTCCTAAAAATTAGGGTTTGTGTCTGGTTATATAGTGATTGGGTCTATATGCAGACTAATGGAAGCCCTTCGATCTAAATCAGACGGCTGAGAAAATATAGGTTAGGAAGTCCTAACAAGGAAACGGTGACGTTTTGTAGATGTTTGGGGATGATCCGGACACAACGGTGGCGACAGTCCGGGTCGGGTCCAGGACAACTTTTCGGACACGCGCGCGAGGGGGGTTTGATGCACTAAGCAGAGAGGGTTTCAGACCGTGCGGTCGCATCGGACAACTCCGGAAGCGAAGAGGGGAAGGAGGATGGACTAGGTGGGTTGTGGCGAGACTGCGAGGGGGAGAAGAGAGAGGGAGGGCCCGGCATCTGTTTTCGGAGACCGAAAACGTCCGACGTTAGACCGGCTATAATGCCGCTATAGTTAATCATTGGGGCATCAAACGGACTCCGAACGCGATGAAACTTGACAGGCGGTCTATCTACACTATAATAAGACCGCACGCCAACTTTCAACCCATTCCGAGAACATTTTCCGGCCACTTATAAAATAATATTTCGGACATGCCGCGGGCGCGTGCAAGTGTGTCTGGGCTCAGAACGGACAATAGAGAGAACGAGGAGGCCGGGACACATGCAAGTTTCGAAAACATGATGATGTAATGCACATGATGACATGACAAGATGCGACACGCAAGCAAATTACAAGGCAACAACAACGAAAGACCGGAAGACACCTGGCACAACGGTCTCGGGGCGTTACATAGGATATGCCAGCGGGGGTGGTATATGGCAGCGGTGGCAGGATATGGCAGCGGTGGTAGGATATGGTAGTGGTGGTGATATATGGCAACAACGATGAAGATGGTGCGGCGGCAGCATGACAAACTGTGACAGATCTCAAAACTTTAAAGGACTAGCCGCTAAGATCAGCAACTAGACACGACGATGCAAAGGCAAATTCAACAAAGCAAAACCCTAAAAAGATTATGCAAAGGCTCGGATTGGTTCGGATATGATAAAATAACCCTATTTTTGGTTTTTTCATGGACTATAGGTATGAAAAACAAACTTGATCTAAACTATGAAAAACTATAAAACCTCACCGAGCAACCTGGAAATCTGATACCACTTGATAGAGGCGGGGGAGTCCCGATGTTTCAATGAGATAGCTATCGTTTTCTGTGGGAGTTGACCTTGACGATTCGACTATGAACGTCCGAGACATCACACCTTGGCAATCGCTAAACCAACTTCCGAGGGGTTATTGACCACGCCGGAGCACGATTAACCTGACCACGAGGGTCTATTTCCTACAAGCAAACGAAGAACAAGCAAGAAACTAAGATTGCAATCTGGATATTGCGAATATAAGATGAAAGCTTTATTGATCAAGGTGGGGTTCTGTGACCTCTTTGTCTAGTCATTGAACACAAACGAAGTACGCAAAGTTGCAGCTATGGCGAACTTTTAATCTATACAAAGCCCACAATCTAAACGATGCCCTAAGGGCTGTATATATGGAGGAACGAGGGGGGAATTTCGTGGCCTTTGGAGGAGGGGTTCGAAACCAACCCTAACTCTTGTTTCCCCACACATACGGACTCTAAAAACAGCCTATAATCAAGTATTTAGAAATTACATGGGCTTGGACCAAAAATAAGGTGACGCGGCACCTAGAATAGCCTCTGGACGAAATTTATGAAGTGGCATCTTGTATATTTCGTCCAAGGCTTCATGCACTCATTATGGTGGCTTCAAAGTCCTGGAATCATCAAAGTCCTGGTTGGGGCACTTTTGAGGTTCTTTTTGTTGGATTGAATATTAGGAATCTAAAGTTGTTTGATGCATATCGTATATTGACCCACGGATACTTGTGGTGACATTGGAGTATCTAGGTGACATTAGGGTTGATTGATGTGTATCATATGGTGTTATTTTAGTACGAACTCTAGGGTTGTTTGTGACACTTATAGGAATAGCTCAAAAGATAGATCAGACAGAATAACTTTGAGGTGATTTCGTACCCTACAAGCAATTTCATCTTATGTTCTTCACGATAAGAACATTGGAGTGAATCTTTGTCGCACATTGAGGGATTGTCATATGATTTAATTATATTATCATTGTTGAGAGACTTTGCACTAGTGAAAGTGTGAACCCTAGGCCTTGTTTTCAAGCATTGCAAATACCGTTTTTGCTCACTTTTACTACTTGCTACCTTGTTGTTTTTATATTTTCATATTACAAAAACCTATATCTATGTTGGTGTACAAAACTAGGGGCACATTTTTGTACCCCTTTACCTGTGCACGGGCAGTCAGAGCCGCGCCCATGACCACGCCGAGCAGAGCAAGGGAGGTAAGCCAAGGTAAGATCGAAGCCCAAGACAAAGCAAAGCAACAACAAGGACCAAGGCCACAAAGATCTGATGGGCAAAGTAGGTTTCCCCGGCAAGGACCCTTGCCGGGCCAGCCTCAGTGGCCCCGGCAAGACCCTTGCCGGGGCAGCTCGCCCACGCCTGCCGAGCGAGCCACCCTCGAGCCCACCAACACTAGTCAAATGCATTTGACAGGGCTCGGGAGGCACCTCTGTGGTGGCATGCAGATCTTCGTGAAGACAAAGAATAGTCAAGGTCAAATGAGGATAGGAAGGCAGCCATCCTCACCAAAGAAACCCACAAGACCCCCAGCAAGATCATTGCCGGGGACGCCTGCACACCACGGCAAGACCCTTGCCGGGCCACACGGCAAGGCCCTCGCCAAGCGCACCAGCAGGGCCACCGTCAGGCCCACACTAGCCAAGTCTCCTCCGCCGTTCGCATGCAGCTGCCGACCCAACCAGCTGGGCAGGCACCTGCATGGCAACATGCAGCCCTTCGTGGAGACTCCACCACCGTGCCACCTCAGCTGCCTGCCTACCTACATGGCGTCGCATGCATCGCTGGCCAGGGCGCGTGTCGAAGCTTGGAGGAGCGGCGACGGATAGGATGGGCCTCGCCCCCGCCCCCGATAAAGTGGAGGGACACCTAAGCCTCGCATTTAATGTGCTTTGTCCTGTAATACCAGGATAACCTCGCAATACTATTGCCCTTCCACCTCCTGTGTGCCACTGTGGCAACCCCTTTTTCTATGAAAGGAGGTCCAAGGCGACGAGGAGAGGGATTCGGCTTTTTGGAGCTCGTTACACCCCGTAGCTAGTTCAAGAACTCGGAATACATCAACCAAAGCAGGACTAGGGTTTTACGCATCCTCGCGGCCCGAACCTAGGTAAACGAACCGCGTGCTCTCTATTAGACCCGCTCTTCTCTCAACCCCGCGCCCCGCAACCACATTAGGGATTCTTGTGATCCCATAGGTGTCGTTCCCCACCGACAATCTACTATCCATATTACACTTGTATCACCATTCTTTGTCGAACTAGTGCATATTGGGTGCGTTGGGGACACAAGAGACTCTTTGTTATTTGGTTGGAGGGTTGTTTGAGAGAGACCATCTTCATCCTACACCTCCTACTGATCGATAAACCTTAGGTCATCCACTTGAGGGAAATTGCTACTTTCCTACAAAACTCTGCACTTGGAGGCCCAACAAAAGTCTACAAGAAAAAAGGTTGCGTATTAGACATCAGCCCCTACCTGGCGCGCCAAATGTTGTAGGGTGAAACCCTAAGATGGATCTTTTCACACTTGGAGGGGAAAAAGGGAGATGAACACCAAGAACACAAAGAGGAAATCACTCCAACAAGACCAAATTACACATCCACTAGAATAGCAAACCCAAGATCCACAAGTTCACAAACACAATCAAAGGAAAGATACAATGATAGAGTTCTTCTGACTCCTAAGAGTTGACGTCTTGAAGGTAGTCTTCTCCTTGTGGAAGGCTTTGAAATCCACAAGGATTCTTCCCTAAAGTGGTCTTGATCCACAAGAGGGAAGGTAGAAGGAGCAAAGCTCACAAATATCTCATCTAATACTTTGCTAACCCTAAACATGGCCCTAGGTACGACTTATATAGCCTTGGGGTCGAAGTAGATGAAAAGGAGGGTGAAGAGGCAATCTCAATCGGCCATCCTGGGAGGCCTGTGGGCACGGGGTAAGTTGGGACCGGCCCCCGTGCGCATCGTACATGCAAGTGCGCATGGGGTGCTACAACCATAGCTCCCTGTGTAGCCCATGGGCACAGGGTCTTGGGTGGCCGTGCGCACAGGGTCGCCTCGGACCTTTTGTCCAGATTCTTGGGGACTCCTTCTTCGTCCTTGGTGATGCTCCTCTTCGTACCTAATGAGGCATAGAGTATCTTGGTGAGGTAGCAACCAAGTTCCGTTTGTGTCCTTATGCATGTCAAGTAGGAAGGATTTCACCTGAGTTTCCAATGCACATGCTCTAGCTCTTGTCATAGGTCCACATGGGACTTGAAGTGTTGGTGTAGAGTCCATGGGGATGATGGAAGGATGCTCCGCATCATCTCCCCCCCCCTTCAAAGAGATCCGTTCTCGAATCGAGATCTTCATCAACATGGTACTTGGCCAAGTCTTTGGCATTGAAGGTGTCGCTTACATTGTACTTGTCGCATGGGATGTCAATCTTGTAAGCGTTGCCGTTGTAGCTACTAGCACCTTGAATGGTCCGTCGGCTCATGGTAGTAGGTTTGACTTACGTTCATTGGGGAAACGGTCCTTGCGGATATGTAGCCATACAAGATCGCCCAGTTGGAACACCATCGGTGTCTTGTTGATGTTGAGCTTGGTAGGGATGCGACGTACTTTATGCTCGATCATTGCCCTTGTATCTTCGTGCTTTTTCTTGAGAAAACTTTCCCTTGCACTTGCATCCATGTTTGCGCATTCTTGGAGCGAAAGAGGTAGAATGTCCAATGGGGACAATGGGTTGAAGTCGTAGACAACCTCAAAGGGGGACTTGCCAGTAGTAGTGTGTTGAGCTTGAGCGTACTCGGCGATGAGTAAGCACTCCTCCCACTCTTTGATTTTCTTCTTGATTAACACGCATAGGAGAGTAGATAGTGTCTGGTTGGTGACTTCCGTTTGGCCATCGGTTTGAGGATGATAGGTCGTTGAGAATAGAAGCTTGATGCCGAGCTTGGCGCAAATGGTCTTCCAAAAGTAGCTTAAGAACTTGACGTCTCAGTCCGACACAATGGTCCTTGGCACTCCATGCAACCTCAAGATTTCCCTACAAAAAAGATTAGCAACATGTGAAGCCTCGCCTATCTTGTTGCATGGTATGAAATGTGCCATTTTCGAGAATCGGTCCACAACAACACAGACGGAATCCTTTCCATTGCGAGTTATAGGCAAGCCAAGCGCGAAATCCATACTAATATCCTCCCATGGTTGATATGGAATTGGAAGGGGCATATTTAAACCATGAGATTGGGCTTTGGACTTAGCTTTGCGACATGTAGAGCATTTGTTGGTGAAACGTGCCACGTCACGGAACATCTTTGGTCAAAAGTACTTGAAGGAGAGTGTGGCGAAGGTCTTGTCGCGTCTGAAATGTCCCATGAGTCCACCTCCGTGAGCCTCTTGCAAAAGCAACAAACGAAGAGAAGACTCGGGTATACAAAGTGTGTTAGCACGCATAATGTAGCCATCTTTGAGATAAAATTTCTCCCAACAAGTGTTAGTAAGACATTTGGCATACGGAAGTGCAAAAGAAGGATCATTCACATAAAGATCTTTAATATGCTCAAAGCCAATCACATTTAACTCTAGTTGATTAACAAGCATGCATATGCGGGAAAGAGCACCCACCACAACATTTGCTTTGCCCTTAATGTACTTGATCACATAAGAAAAGACTCAATAAATTCACTCCATTTATCATGTCATTTATTCAACTTAGTTTGACTTTTTAGGTACTTAAGTGTCTCATGATTGGTATGTATGACAAATTCATGTGGGCGAACATAATGCTCCCAAACATGCAATACTCACACTAAAGCATATAATTCCTTGTCATATATAGGATAGTTAAGTTGAGCACCGGAAAGTTTTTTGCTAAAGTATGGAACGGATCACTTTTCTTGCATCAAAACTCCACCAATTCCATTAACGCTAGCATCAAAATGAACCTCAAAAGTTTTGGTGAAATCGGGTAAGCAAAGATTTGAGCTCATCAAAAGCGGTAGATTCAGTTGGTCCCCAAACAAAAGGTGCATTTTTCTTACTCAAAGCATGCAATGGTGCGGCAATAGTGCTAAATTCTTTCACAAAGAGACGATAAAAACCCTGCTAGACCAAGGAAACTACGCACTTGTTGCAAATTAGTGGGTTGGGACCAAGTTTTAATTGCTTCAATTTTGGACTCATTTACATGAACTCCCTTGGAAGATACAACAAAGCCCCAAAAAACGATCTTGTCAACACCAAAAGTGCATTTATCCATATTAGCATAGAGCCATTCTTTTCGAAGCATATGCAAAACGGCCCTTATATGATTCACATGAAAAACACAAGAATGTCGTCAAAGTAGACCACAACAAACAAACCAATGTAAGGGCGAAGCACATAATGCATGAGATGCATGAAAGTACCGGGTGCTTCTGATAAACCCATAGGCATAACTAACCACTCATATAATCCAAACTTTGTTTTGAAAGCGGTTTTCCATTCATCACCCTCTTGTATGCGGATTTGATAGTAACCACTTTTAAGATCAATTTTTGAGAAAATAGTGGCACCGCTAAGCTCATCTAGCATATCATCAAGGAGTGGAATGGGATGCCTATAGCGAACGGTGATAGCATTGATAGGTCTACAATTGGAACACATGCAAAAGCTGTCGTCTCTTTTTGGCACAATAATGACCGGTACGGAACAAGGACTCAAACATTCACACACATGCCCATGGTATATGAGATGTTGTACTTTCCTTTATATTTCTTTGGTTTCTTCGGGGTTGACGCGGTATGGTGATTTGTTAGGAAGGGGTGCACCGGGATGAGGTCGATCCGATGTTCGATGCCACGTAGGGGAGGAAGACCGGAAGGTAGCTCATCGAGAAAGACATCCTCGAATTCCTGCAACAGATTAACCACACTATAGGAAGAGGATTAGGAGTGTTAGCCTTTTCCACCGCATCTTTGCATATTAGGACATAGTGGATGACACTCGATGAGTTCTCACACACTTCTCTCATCTCTCTTTTTGTGGTAAGGAGGATTAAATTTTTCTGTCATGGCGAAGGGTCGCTCAATTTTGGCTTGTGGTGCTCACTTTCTTTTTGGTGGTTCACTCTCTCACTAGTCTCTCCACGATGTGTGGATGCTTGCTTGTCGGCAATCACTTGGCTTGGAGAGATAGGTCATAGCACGTACTCCATTCCCTTCATCTTGAAGCTATAGTGGTTTGTTCTCCCATTGTGGATGACACCGCAGTCGAATTGCCAACGTCTTCCCAAGATAAGATGGCACGTGGACATAGGAACCACTTCGCACTCAATGGTGTCCTCGTAGGCGCCGATCTTGAAAGAAACATGCACGGTGTGCTGCACTTGAATTGTGCCTGAGTCACTTATCCATTGAACCATGTAGGGCGAGGGTGCTTCTTATTGACCAATTGCAGCTTGCAACATAGCTCTTCACTTGCCAAGTTATGGCAACTCCCTCCGTCGATGATTACTTTCACGGAGTGCCCATTGATGCCGGCCTTGGTGTGGAAGATGTGACACATTTGATCTTCGTCTTGTTGGTATTGGAGTGTTAAGACATTGGAGACCATGAGAGCAGGACTTGAATCATTGTCGCAATAGACATGAGCATCTTCTTCTTGATTCACTTGACGGTGCATGGCGACGTGCTCGATAGCTTCCATCTCGTCTTCACACATGGAGTCGTATGTGCCATCATCATTGGCGATCATTGTTCGCTTGTTGATGCATTGAAAATACTTGTGTCCATGGCCACCACATGTGAAACACTTGAGATAACTTGTCTTGACGGGATCGTCCGGTGGTGCCGAAGAAGAAGTCTTGTTCTTGTAGGTGCTTGCCATAGGACGAGACGAGGAAGGCGTCACTTGCTTGAAACTTGACTTGTCGCCGGTACTAGGTGATGCTCTAGTCGAGGTAGGAGGTGTCGAAGTCGAAGTAGGAGTAGCTTGAGTGTATGAGCCATAGGTCTTGGATGAGTACTTGGCGTACTTGAAGTCTTCTTGTAATTTTCGTTCCGCCTTGGTCGCTTGATGAACTAGCTCGAGAAGGTTGGAGTAGGGTTGGAAATCGACAATCTTCTGTATTGGGTGGTTGTGACCATTCAAGAAGCGTGCCATTGTTTGCTCATCTTCTTCTTTGACATTGGCTCGTATCATGGCAATCTCCATTTCTTGATAGTATTCTTCAACCGTCTTCGTGCCTTGCTTGAGGAGTTGCATCTTCTTGAAGAGATCTCGTGTGTAGTGGGTAGGCACGAAGTGTGCTCGCATGACGTCTTTCATTTGTGTCCAAGTTGTGATGGGTGGCTCATCCTTCTCGCGGTGTTGCTCTATCACTTGTTCCCACCAAATGAGGACATTGTCTTGGAACTCGAGGGATGCCATGCTGATCTACTTTTCCTCATCATAGTTGTGAAGAAGGAATATCTTGTCGACTTTCAATGCCCATGATAAGTACTCCTTGGGGTCATTGCTTCTGGAAAACTTTGGCATGGTGAACTTGAGCTTGCCATAGTGGAGTTCTTCATCATAGTGACGATGTTGGAATCGCTCTTGGCGAGGTGGAGGATCTTCACGCACTTGCTCCAGTTGGTGTTTCTCTTGGCGTGGAGGAAGATCGTTGACGTGGATGTGCTCTTGGCATATTGGAGGGCGAGGCATGTGTTCACGGTTTTGCCTTTCATGTTTTTCTTCATGTCGGGCAGCTTCTTCTTGTATTTCCCGACGAAGAGCTTCCTCTTGCTCGCGTACTTGGCGACTGCGTCGGGCAACGGCTCGAGTGGACTCTCAGAGTGCGTCTTGCGCTGCTTGAGCTTGATCTTCACACCGTTGTTGTTGTCGAAGTGCTTCGGCGTCTTGCTCCTCTTGGTGTTTGCGCGCCTTCTCTTCCTCTTGTCGGCGTTGGCATTGCCTTTCTTGTGCTTCCTCAAAGGTAGCTTGGTTTTGGCGATGTTGATGTTATTGCGCTAGAAGTTGCTCTTGAGGATCGATGCCATGAAGAGGATTGTGGTTTGCTTGACAGTTTTGGCGCGCGGCTCATCGAAGAGTGTTTATGTCACGATACTTGAGCCGGAGATTGTGTCGTCGGAGTGTCGACTCGAGTGGCTCCGTCTTGAGTAGGACGACGAGGTAGAAGAGCGATTGACCAATCAGGCACAAATCTCATCCATTCTTGAATTTCTCTCTTGTTTTTTTGTTGAGCTCGTTGTCGAAGTGGTCTCTTGTACGTTGCTCGGAGAGGCGTAAGTCAGTGGCAAGATGGTCTATGCGGTCGCTCATTGCTTATTGTTCTTGATGCAAAGCTCATTGTGCGCCAAAGAGGTGTCTCTTGGTGACGTAGGAGGTCATGTCGTCGTCTTGCTCAATGAAGAGTGGGTTGGTAGAAGAACTCGACCTATCCATCATGTGGAAGTGGTGATGAGTAGGAAAATGAGAGAACAAAACCAAAGTTACCTTTTCCTAAGATTATGGATGTAACAAGTATGATCGCACGTGATGCTATAGTAGGAGAATTGGTACCGGGTATTGTTTCTCACACCTACATGTAAAAGGCTTATGGAGGAGCTCGGATAGGAAGTGTCACAAATAATTCAAGCAAATCTTAGTCAAGATGTTGAAAAAGTTGAGAAGATTCACAAATGGAAAGTAAGACAAATAGATAAACCCAAGATAACACTCGGAACGCACACACACGGAAGATAAATGGGATTCGCACAACCAAGGGGTGTGCTCTAAGATGTGGAACCACGGAAAATGCTCTTGTTGTATGGATACTAGAGAGACGCTAGCTCGATTGCTCTAATGGGCTAGATATGCTAGTGCACCAACGTAAGAGACAAACGGGTCGTCTCACTATCCCAAGTATGCTTATGTATGTATGAACCAAAGTGATGAACTAGTCAAAGTGGCTCAATGCTATTGCTTACAAGTTCTTGCTTCTCTTCTCTTTTGCTTAAAAGCTTTTTTTTACTTTGCGACAATGTTTGATATGCGAGCCACAATGCGAGATAACAAGTAGTATATGCACGGGAGAGACATAACACTAATGGTGCACTAAGGCATGGCCCGACAATACTCAACAAGCTAGTCTCGATGGGTAAGCTACACAAAAGGGGCTCGAAGCTATCAAGGTAATGGCAAGGGTAGCACAAAGGCGTCGTCGAAGTTACCGTCCGTGTTTACGATTGGTATGAAGATGATGTTGTTGGAGCTGATGTGGAGTCCGGGTCAATGATTGAGTGGAGGTGATCATGATGTCGAATCGTGCCTAAGTAGCTGAAACACCTTAGGACATGAGAGAAAAACTGCAACCCAAAGCTCAAACAACCACGAGAAATATTGCGGAACAGCACAAGTGGTGGTGGGGTGTCAAAATGAAGGAAAACAGAAAATGGCCGAAGTGCTCTGGATGGTCCGTGTGCACGGTGTAAGTGAGGCCCGTGTGCAGAGGGTCTCGTGTGCACGAGGTCCTGATGGCCTGTGTGCACGGGGTCCTATGTGAGCGGACGAACGGCTCCGGATCCGTGGGGATTTTCAACTTTGAGGCCAAATTCGATGGATTGAAAGGTGGGGAGGATGGTAGGGGGTAGATCCACTTGCCAAACACCAAATATGTGGATCAAAAGAACCAAATCTCACAAGATCAACAAATTGCAAGAAAAGTTTTTGGGGCTATTTTTGGTGGGGATTTTCGGATTAGGACGATAAGCAACAAAAGCAAACTAGAAAGTGAAGGGTAGGGACGCCAAGATGTGAATCAACCTTGCTCATGATACCAAGATGTTGTAGGGTGAAACCCTAGGATGGATCTTTTCACACTTGGAGGGGGAAAAGGGAGATGAACACCAAAAACACAAAGAGGAAATCACCCCAACAATACAAAATTACACATCCACTAGAATAGCAAACACAAGATCCACAACTTCACAAACACAATCAAAGGAAAGATACAATGGTAGAGTTCTTCTCACTCCTAAGAGATGAGGTCTTGAAGGTAGTCTTCTCCTTGTGGAGGGCTTTGAAATCCACAAGGATTCTTCCCTAAAGGGGTCTTGATACACAAGAGGGAAGGTAGAAGGAGCAAAGCTCACAAATATCTCATCTAATACTTTGCTAACCCTAAACATGGTCCTAGGTACGACTTATATAGCCTTGGGGTCAAAGTAGATGAAAGGGAGGGCGAAGAGGCAATCTCAGCCGGCCATCCTGGGAGGCCCATGCGCACGGGGTGCTACAGACGTAGCTCCCTGTGTAGCCCGTGGGCACGGGGTCACGGGGGCCCGTGCGCAAGGGGTCGCCTGGGACCTTCTGTCTAGATTCTTGGGGACTCCTTCGTCATTGGTGACTTGGGGCGCTTCTCCTTGGACTTGGTGGTGCTCCTTAGCTGCGTGGTGGTGTTCCTCTTCGTACCTAATGAGGCATATAGTATCCGATGGAGGCGAAGGTGTCCCGATGTTTCGATGAGATGGTGGCTATCGTTTTCTGTGGGAGTCGACCTTGACGATCCTACTATGAATGTGCGTGACGTCGCGACTTAGCAATCTCTAAACCAACTTCCGAGGGGTTATTGACCACGCCGGAGCATGATCAACCTGACCACGAGGGTCTGTTTCCTGCGAGCAAACGAAGAATAAGCAAGAAACTGAGATAGCAATCTGGATATTGCGAATATAAGAGGAAAGCTTTATTGATGAAGGTGGGGTTCTGTCACGCCTTTGTCTGCTCGTTGAACACAAACAAAGTATGCGAAGTTGCAGCAATGGCGAACTTATAATCTAAACAAAACCCAACGTCTAAACGATGCACTAAGGGCTGTATATATGGAGGCGAGAGGGGGGAATTTTGTGGCCCTTGGAGGAGGGGTCCGAAACCAACCCTAACTCTTGTTTCCCCACACATACAGACTCTAAAAAGAGCCTATAATCAAGTATTTCGAAATTACATGGGCCGGGCCCAAAAATAAGGTGATGCAGAACCTAGAATAGCCTATGGACGAAATTTATGAAGTGGCATCTTGTATATTTCGTCCAAGGCTTCATGCACTCATTATGGTGGCTTCAATGTCCTGGAATCATCACTTGTAACTCCGTTCTTGTTCCCCTTGCGCACGCCATCATCTCCATGCTTGAACTTGCTCCAAGGTTCATCTTTCCTGTCCAAGCTAGGGCCTTCATTTGTAAGAAAAACAAATGTATCCAATTCAGGAAGCATCATATTCTCATGAACATTAGAATCGTTACCAAGAAACGAAAGTATCTAGTAATTTAATTAGCGTGCACGAGCTCTAGTAATTGGTCCAGTATGTATAGTGGCGGGGGCTTTGGGTGTAACAATGTTATTGATGTCCTCATAATCCTCCCCTTCTTGAAATAAAGTTGTCCTCGACGGAAGCTCATCTTCCCTCACCCAAATAAGGCTTCAAATCTGCAATGTTAAAAATGGGACTAACCCCAAAATCTGCAATGTTAACTGTGCCATTTTTGAGAATCTATCAATGACAACAAATATGCTATCCCTCCTCTTCTTTGTTCGAGGTAAACCTAAAACAAAGTCCATAGATATATCCTCCCAAAGAACACTAGGTACATGCAAAGGCATATATAAACCATAAGGATTGAGTCGTGACTTAGCTTTTTGACATGTAGTGCAGCGAGCAACAAAACACTCAACATCTCGTCTCATCTTTGGCCAAAAGAAATGTGTAGCAAGTACGTCCTCGGTATTCTTCACACCAAAGTGTCCCATTAATCCTCCTCCATGCGCCTCCTGCAACACCAAAAGACGAACAGAGCTAGTTGGAATGCATAGCTTGTTAGTGTGACGCCCGGATAATTAGACTACAGTAATTCCCTGCTAATGATGCCACATCACCTCTGTCACTATAGTTAATCTCGGTTTAGTTCAAAAACCGATTCAAATTCAAAATTGAATTAAAGGCAAACAACAAAAGTTTTCAAACTTTAAAGCTAAAATGTCTGGGTTGTGCCAAGTAATGCAAAGTTAATTGTGGTGAAGAAACCCCACTTTTATAAAATGTTTTAATACTCTAAAATTATTAAAACAGTAGTTGAAACGATTGAATAAGTGCCTTTGATATTTTATAAAATGATAACTATTTTATTTTGAGGTAAAACTTTTTAGGGTAGTAGGATATTTTGAAACACTATTTTTGGAGCTATTGTCATATTTTACTAAACTAAAAATAAAGTGTAACTAAAATAAAATAGAAAAGAATATATAAAAGGAAAAGAACGAATAAAAAAACAAAAAAACAAAACGAAATTAAAAGGCTCCCTCCCTCGCTGGGCCTCGACCTAGCTGGCCACTGGGCTAGCCAGGCCGGCCCAGCCGGCGCCCCACTCCCCTCCTCCATATCCCCACTCCGCGGGAAACCCTAACCCGTAACCCCCACCACCACCACCACCACTCAACGCCCCACTATGCTCTCCTCCCCCTGATCCGATCGTGATCAGGGCTTGCCTCATCGCCCCGACGACCACGCCTCGCCGCCGGCGCTGCTCGACGTCGTCTTCCCCGCGCCCTTCGCCGGATTGCCAAGCGTTGCGCCTCCTCATCACCACCTCGTCGGACTGCCTCCCCGTCTCCGTCGCGCGTCGCCGTTCCCCACCTCGAGCACCACGGCCCCGTACCCTAAAGCTACAAGGTGAGCACCCCCCTTCTCCTCGCACGGTCACCGCGCGCCCGTGCCACCCCGCACGCCGCTCGCACCCGCCGTTCTCTACTCCGCGGTCCGCTTTGGTCCGGCCACTCCGCCCCGCGTCCGCGCTCCACACCTCCACCTGCGCCCATTGCTGATTCTGCCGCTGCTGTTGTAGGCTGCTGTTGCTGCTGCTTCTGCTATTCCGCTGCCCGCAGCTCGCGTCGCCGTGCTCAGCCACTCCCGCATCCGCTTGCGCCAGCGCGCCCCAGCCGCACCAGTCTGCACAGCCTCGCCCAGCTCGACCACCGTTCCCCATGTGCTCCGCTTTCCCCCGTTCGCGATGCACCTGGAGCCCCCTCACTCACCGCGCCTCACATCCCGTTGGCCCGTCCTGCTGCCGCCCGCTCCTGCCGCCTTGACTCCCCGCGCCACACCGCCCGCTCCTACCGCCTCAACTCCCCACGTCGTCGGCCAGCTCCCGCCCCGCGGTGGTCCGGCCACACCCTCCATGGCCCTGGCGACCTCCCACTTCGCCAGGGCCCCACCCCGACATGGCCTCGCCAGCGTCGCACCGGCGCCCATCCGCGCATGCTGGCCATCGCCCGAGTTCTCCCGTTAACGGGCGCCCGCTCGTCGCCCGAGACCTGCCTACCCGCCCGACCCGCTAAGGCCCCCTTACCCAATGACAGTGGGGCCCGCTGACGTCATGATGACATCATAAATGATTTTCAATTAAATTAATCTGTTAATTCCTGAAAATGAATTAAAACTTTGAAGTTTAATATAAAATAATCCATAACTCGGACAAAAATACTTGTACATGAAAGTTGCTCAGAACGACGAGACGAGTCCGAATACGCAGTCCGTTCGTTCACCACACGTCCCTAGCATAGCGAACGTGCAACTTTCCCCCTCCGGTTCGTCTGTCCGAAATCGTCAAGCACCGAGAATACTTTCCCGGATGTCTCCCCCCTTCGCCGGCATCGCCTAGTATCGCGTTAGGGCATACCTAGCACCGCGTATTTTATTTTTTGTGATGCTTTGTTTGCTCCATATTTACTGTTTCTCCCCCCCCACTTCTTCTCCGATAGACCCCGAGATCAGTGTTGATGCCACTGAGTACGATATGGTGTTGATGACCCCGCCATCTTGCCAGAGCAACCAGGAAAGCCCCCCTTGATCACTAGATATTGCCTATTCCTTCTCTCTCCTGCTTGCATTAGAGTAGTGTAGCATGTTACTACTTTTGGTTAATCCTATTCTACTGCATAGCCTGTCATTGTTGCTACAGTTGTTACCCTTACCTGCAATCCTAAATGCTTAGTATAGGATGCTAGTATTCCATCAGTGGCCCTACATTCTTGTCCGTCTACCATGCTATACTACCGGGCCGTGATCACTCGGGAGGTGATCACGGGTATGTATTTACATACATATTTTATGATACATGTGGTGTAACATCCCAAATTTTCAATTTGGAATGTTATACACTAGATCATCATGCATATCATATTTTCTTGCATTTTGGTTGATCCTAGAAATTTCACGCAACTCAAGGACCCACGGAGAGAGTTGGAGATTTCGTTATTTTCATATTTGAGAGTTTTCTCGAATTTGAAAAGAGGATCATTTGATTTATTTATTTCATCTTCAATAATTTTTCCGATATCAAAAATATAAGAGAGGGAATAATATGACTTTCCCAAAGTTGAGGAAAAATGAAGATTTAATAAATAGATCAAATTTTGGATTTTTCGGAGTTTTATTTGCATTTTATTTGGATAGGGAAAAATGCGTGTTTTCAAAAATTGCATTTTAGGCCCGGAGAAAATTTCACTTTGTTCGGCTCATTTTTAGGAGTCGGGGAAAATTTACTTTAGTAATTTTGGAGCTCGTTTAGATTTTCTTTTCTGTGTTTTTCTGTGCGTCGGATTTATTCCGCGATCGCGATCTCAGATCCGTTCTTCGTTCTAGTTTATTTTCTCGCTCGTTTATCGGAATCAGGTGATTCAAACGCCTGGAGTTTCGTTTCGAAACCACCGTTCCGTATAATCAACTTAAACACGTTTTTGCCCCGGTAAAATTTGACCTAGTTTCAACTTGCTAGAACCGAGTTGTTTTCTTCCACCGTTTGTTTTCCGTTTCTTTGTTCGGTTCGTTCTTTCTTTGCAACCGGAGTTCTTAAGTTGAACTTTCTGGTTCGATCTCTTGTTCGAGTTTTACCCGTGCGTTAGATGAGTACTTATTGTTTGCTTGTTGTTTGTCTGCGATAGATCACCCGGATTGCGCCGCCTGTTACTTCGAAACCCTAGGTCTCACGGATCATCAGCAAGGCAAGTAACACTTTGACCATACCTTTTCTATAACCCATGTTTTATTGCATTAGATCAATCCTCTCACATTGCATGATTAGGATCTAATTAAACTGTGGGATGGGAAGTAGATGAGGTAGTACCTATACCTGTATTACTATGAAACCTTTGGGAGTTACTTCTACGTTTTCTTATTATGCCATGCTATGCTAGTAGACGTGGATTGGGTGAGTGATATCCATGACAGATGTGAGTTGATAATTTTAATGGTTTATCTAAGGTGGCAACTTAAACACACATCTGGGTGGATTGAGGCACCTGATGTCTATCAGGACTTGCCTGTTTTTTTGGGACCGCCACCTAGGCTCAAAGGGATCATAAGATCTTTCATGCTAGAAACTTCCGTGTGCAGCCACATGCTACTATGGGCTCTGGCATAGTTGACTAAGTTGTGCGAACTCTTACGGGGTGGACTAGCAGATGTAGGGGTTGTAGGTGGTACGGTCTACCCCACATGTAAGGTGCTAGCGCTTCTGAAAGACTGTGTCTCGGTCATCCATCTTCTCAAACACCATGTAGTGCGAGAAACCAAACGGAGGCGATCGAGTCTTGTGGGGAAAAGTGCGCAAACCTCTGCAGAGTGTACAAAACTAATCATGATTAGCCGTGTCCCCGGTTATGGACAACTTGAGTATCTAGTACTTGAATATCATGTGAATCTCAACATGTTACTTCTAATTAATGCTGTTGGGTTTTAATTGTTCACTTAATTGGGATCGGAATGCTGTCAACCATTCTCGATGTTTCACAACCACCATGATAGTTAAATAAATTTATTCCTTTGCAGTAGGGAAAAACTGGCTTTATGCAAAAACTGTAACCATAGAGCTTTCCACCAGCCATATATGCATATAGTATAGTTGTTTCATTCCATTACTCTCTATGTGTTACATTGCCAGCATATTCCATGTGCTGACCCGTTTTCGGGCTGCAACTTCTCATGTTGCAGACTTTTCAGACGACGAGTAAGGTGCTTTTAGGTCGTGGTCCTATACTCAGTGATGCCGTTGGAGTTGATGGACCCACTTACCTTCCAAGTCTTCCGCTGTTATCGTTATTAGATGGCCTTAAGCCATATTTATTGTAATAAGTTCTCTTTGAGACAACGATGTAATAAGTGTGTGATTGCCACTCTGCTATAAATCCTTCGATGTACTGTGTGGTGTCAGCATTACTGATCCAGGGATGACACCCGAGCACAGTAGACTTGATCCATTCGGGTCGGGTCGCCACAGAGATGGTATCAGAGCACACGCTGACTGTAGGACACGACCACTAAGTTAAAGCCATAGATTACCATTCTCTTCTCACTTTCTAACTCCTCATCTTTTCTACTCTTTTAGGATGACGAACGCGAAGATTAAGTACGCTCAACCGGATGAAGGCACACCTTTTGGATTACACTTGAAGGAAGTTACCAAGTACCTGAACATTGGACTACCAAGCTTCACGGGAACCTTCAACGCCACTCTGCCTGAAGAGGAGCGCTGGAAGATTCAAGCTCACGTTCCGGGAAGAACATTCGCGCCAATCACGAGCCCATAGATAGTGTTTTCAATGCACCAACCTGGAGTCTGGTAAGGAGCATGGCAGCTCATATCACCATTGGACGCATTGGAGAAGTTTACCAAGAAGACCTCAAGGACACTATCTACCAGATTTGCGGACACCGAAATGAACAATGGGAGTTAGTCAGCACCAAGAAGGATAGATCCATTGCATATTTCATCCAGGAGTTAAACCAGCACATTCGACGCCACGAGAACCAGATGTGCAATGATATGATAGAGTTGAAGAATGCGAAGGCAAGGATCATCGAGCTAGAAGGAGAACTGAAGTCTACACGCAAGGACTACATGGATGAGATCGTAGCTCTAGCAAGGCACAATTGCGATCTTAAGAAGGAGATTGAAGAACTCAAGAGGAAGTTAGCATCCAAAGAGGACGACGAGTACGTCGCATGCCCGGACAATTACATCATCATCGATGACACCGATTCGGATCCAAGTGAACCCGACTTTGAAGACGAAGCTGGAGCAGATATCATGGAGTCTTCCACCGGTTCAAATTTCTAGATGACCACCAGATAGTAGTAGTATTTCCCCCATGTAAACATTATAGTCGAGCACTTTTGCGATAGTTTTAGACCGATTGTAAGCCCTTGTTTGATTGATTGAAGTGATTTTGTGTGCATTTGCTCATGTGCATTGGGGTAGTGTTTTCTCTTTAGACCTCACTCTATTCTCAATTCTCGTCTTTTCTAAACCCTCAGATGCCTCCAACCCAAGCCCTTAGGTCACCCATGTTAGTAACCTCGCCAGGAGCAGAGTACGTGGCAAGTTTATGGTGTGATCGGTTACCATTAAGGATTGGTAACTATGTGTTTCCCTCAGACCTAATAGTATTGGAATCTCAAGGATTGGATGTGATATTAGGCATGGATTGGTTATCAAAGTATGAAGGGAATATTGAGTGTGCTAGTAAGTCAATTTTGCTTACCACCCCAGAAGGAAGAAGGATCAAGTATGTATCCCGGCATGTGCCAAACAGGACACAAGTAAATTCCTTATCAGGATTTGTGCAGGAGGAAGTACCAGTGGTAAAGGATTTTCCTGATGTATTTCCTGAGGAATTGCCAGGCATGCCACCGGATAGAGACATTGAGTTTTTGATTGAGTTATTGCCAGGCACTGGGCCAATATCAAAGAGACCATATAGGATGCCAGCAAAAGATTTGGTGGAAATTAAGAATCAGATTAAGGAGTTATTGGATAAAGGTTACATTCGCCCAAGTTCTTCGCCTTGGGGGTCACCCGTACTTCTAGTGGAAAAGAAGGATGGATCATTAAGGATGGTTGTAGATTATCGGGGATTGAATGAAGTAACCATCAAGAACAAATACCCACTGCCAATGATCAACGATCTGTTTGATCGGTTGCAAGGAGCTAAAGTGTTTTCCAAGATCGATTTGCGATCAGGGTACCATCAGTTGAAGATTCGAGAGCAGGACATACCTAAGTCAGCATTCACCACGAGATATGGACTGTATGAATATACCGTTATGTCATTTGGATTGACTAACGCACCTGCCTATTTTATGAACCTGATGAACAAAGTGTTTATGGAGTTTTTGGATAAGTTCGTCGTAGTGTTCATTGATGACATCCTGGTTTATTCAAAGGATGAAGAGGAGCATAAGGAACATTTGCGTTTGGTTTTGGAGAAACTAAGGGAACATCAGTTATATGCCAAATTCAGCAAATGCGAGTTTTGGTTGAAGGAAGTTGGATTCCTCAGACACGTTATATCTGGAGAAGGTATAGCAGTTGACCCCACTAAAGTTGAGACCATAACCGAATGGAAATCACCAACGACAGTTGGAGAGATCCGGAGCTTTCTTGGACTCGCAGGATACTACCGGAGATTCATTGAGAATTTTTCAAAGATTGCAAAGCCTATGACGGAGTTGTTGAAGAAGGATACTAAGTTCAAATGGACTGAGGAGTGTGAGGCTAGTTTCCAGGAGTTGAAGAAACGTTTGGTCACCTCACCAGTATTGATTTTGCCAGATCAGACCAAGGATTATGAGGTGTATTGCGACGCTTCACGTCGAGGACTTGGAGCAGTACTTATGCAGGAAGGGAGAGTTGTTTCATATGCTTCACGACAACTGAAGCCTCATGAGTTGAATTATGCCACGCATGATTTGGAATTAGCAGCCGTAGTGCATGCATTGAAGGCGTGGAGACATTTCCTCATTGGAAATCATTGTGAGGTGTACACGGATCACAAGAGTTTGAAGTACATTTTCACGCAGAAGGAGTTGAACCTCAGACAAAGGAGATGGTTGGAGCTCATCAAGGATTATGATATGAGATTGCATTACCATCCCGGAAAGGCTAATTTAGTAGCTGATGCATTGAGCCGCAAGAGCCATGTCAATACTCTAATGACGGGGAAAATACCCAAGGAGTTAGCAGAAAACCTTCGTGAGCTATGTTTGGAAATAGTTCCGAGAGGCTATGTAGCAGCATTGGAGATTCAGTCAACATTGATGGATAAGATAAGAGAATCTCAGAAATCTGACAAGGAGATTGCTGCTATAAAAGAGAAATTGAGCGAAGGAAAAGCAAAGGGATTTTGTGAGGATGAGCATGATACCCTATGGTTTGAGGACCGTGTTTATGTGCCCAATGACCCGGAGATCAGGAAGCTAATTTTGCAAGAGGCACATGATTCACCGTATTCGATTCATCCAGGGAATACCAAGATGTATTTGGATTTGAAGGAAACATTCTGGTGGACCGGAATGAGGAAGGATATTGCGGCATATGTAGCAGTTTGTGACGTATGTCAGAGAGTAAAGGCAGAGCATCAGAAGCCAGCAGGATTGTTACAACCATTGCCGATACCCGAATGGAAGTGGGATAAGATAGGCATGGATTTTATCACGGGACTACCCAGGACAAAGGCAGGCTACGATTCGATATGGGTAGTAGTTGATCGTTTGACGAAGGTAGCACATTTTATTCCAGTTAAGACCACTTACACCAGTGCTAAGTTGGCAAAGATATACATGACTAGGATCATTTGTTTGCATGGAGTTCCGAGGAGTATCGTATCAGATAGAGGAACCCAGTTTACCTCAAAGTTTTGGAATCAGTTGCATGAAACTTTGGGAACCAGACTAGAGTTCAGCACAGCTTTTCATCCGCAGACAGATGGACAGACCGAGAGAGTCAATCAGATTTTGGAAGATATGCTGAGAGCTTGTGCACTAGATTATGGATCTAGTTGGGACGATAACTTGCCGTATGCGGAGTTTTCTTATAACAATAGTTATCAAACCAGTTTGAAGATGGCACCTTTCGAAGCTTTATACGGAAGGAGGTGCAGGACACCATTGTCATGGGACGAAGTTGGAGACCATCAGTTCTTTGGACCAGATTTAATTAAGGACTCTGAACGGAAAGTTAAGTTGATTCGCGATAGGCTCAAGGTAGCCCAGTCCAGGCAGAAGAGCTACGCAGATTCTAAACGCGAGGAGACAGTCTACGAAACCGGAGACAGAGTTTACCTTCGAGTATCCCCACTTCGAGGAGTTAAGCGTTTTGGAGTTAAGGGAAAGTTAGCACCGCATTTCGTTGGACCGTATAAGATTTTGCAACGTATGGGAGAAGTCGCTTATAAGTTGGAATTACCAGAGGGACTGTCAGGAGTTCATGATGTATTCCATGTGTCTCAGCTGAAGAAATGTCATGCCGAGATGGCGGAGGTACCGCTAAGAGATACCGTGCCACTCGAAGCGATTCAGTTGAAGGACGACTTAACGTATGAGGAGAAACCAGTCAAGATCCTCGAGTTTGCCAGCAGAGTTACTCGCAGCAAGGTTATCAAATTTTGCAAAGTTCAGTGGAACCACCACTCAGAGGATGAAGCCACCTGGGAAAGAGAAGAAGATTTGCTCAAGGACCACCCTCACCTATTTTCTAACCAACCCGAATCTCGAGGGCGAGATTCACCTTAAGGGGGGTAGGTTTGTAACATCCCAAATTTTCAATTTGGAATGTTATACACTAGATCATCATGCATATCATATTTTCTTGTATTTTGGTTGATCCTAGAAATTTCACGAAACTCAAGGACACACGGAGAGAGTTGGAGATTTCGTTATTTTCATATTTGAGAGTTTTCTCGAATTTGAAAAGAGGATCATTTGATTTATTTATTTCATCTTCAATAATTTTTCCGATATCAAAAATATAAGAGAGGGAATAATATGACTTTCCCAAAGTTGAGGAAAAATGAAGATTTAATAAATAGATCAAATTTTGGATTTTTCGGAGTTTTATTTGCATTTTATTTGGATAGGGAAAAATGCGTGTTTTCAAAAATTGCATTTTAGGCCCGGAGAAAAGTTCATTTTGTTCGACTCATTTTTAGGAGTCGGGGAAAATTTACTTTAGTAATTTAGGAGCTCGTTTAGATTTTCTTTTTTGTGTTTTTCTGCGTGCGAAACCGTTTAAAAAAAACCCGCAGGCCAGCCGGGCCAAAGGCCCAGCCAGCCGGCCACCGCCCCAGCCTCCCTGCGTGCCATGCGCCAGGCAAGGCAGGCGCCAGCCGCCACCGCCTCTTGCTCTAGCCGAGTCCGGCTAGGGTTAGCCCCTCCCCTTTCCTTTGTTTCGTTTTCCTATTCCTACTCTATTTCTTGTCCCCTACCCCAAGTCTCCTCTCCCCTCCCCAATATAAATACCCCAACACCCCCCTCTAAACCCATCAAATCAAACCCCAAGCCCTCCACCACACCCCACACCCGCGCCGCCGCTGCACTTTGCCCACGCCGCCGCCGCCCATAGCCCACGCCGCCGGAGGTTGCCCCGCGTCTCTTTTCCTCGGATCGTTTTCTTCTAATCGTTCCGATTCTTTTCTTCTCTTCTGATTCGTTTCTAGATCGGTTTTTCGTTTCGGTTTTCTTCTCTGAAACCCTAGATCAGATTCGTTTTCTTTTCCGATTTAGTTGCCTTTGGACCGTTTGCCGGACCGTTCGTCCTAACGAACGTGATCAACGGATTCTTCTAGGTTAACGAACGTCCGTTCGTTTAACCGTTCTTCTTTTTCTTCTCGTCGGATTTATTCCGCGATCGCGATCTCAGATCCGATCTTCATTCTAGTTTATTTTCTCGCTCGTTTATCGGAATCAGGTGATTCAAACGCCTGGAGTTTAGTTTCAAAACCACCGTTCCGTCAAATCAACTTAAACACGTTTTTGCCCCGGTAAAATTTGACCTAGTTTCAACTTGCTAGAACCGAGTTGTTTTCTTCCGCCGTTTGTTTTCCGTTTCTTTGTTCGGTTCGTTCTTTCTTTGCAACCGGAGTTCTTAAGTTGAACTTTCTGGTTCGATCTCTTGTTCAAGTTTTACCCGTGCATTAGATGAGTACTTATTGTTTGCTTGTTGTTTGTCTGCGATAGATCACCCGGATTGCGCCGCCTGTTACTTCGAAACCCTAGGTCTCGCGGATCATCAGCAAGGCAAGTAACACTTTGATCATACCTTTTCTACAACCCATGTTTTATTGCATTAGATCAATCCTCTCACATTGCATGATTAGGATCTAATTAAACTGTGGGATGGGAAGTAGATGAGGTAGTACCTATACCTGTATTACTATGAAACCTTTGGGAGTTACTTCTACGTTTTCTTATTATGCCATGCTATGCTAGTAGACGTGGATTGGGTGAGTGATATCCATGACAGATGTGAGTTGATAATTTTAATGGTTTATCTAAGGTGGCAACTTAAACACACATCTGGGTGGATTGAGGCACCTGATGTCTATCAGGACTTGCCTGTTTTTTTGGACCGCCACCCAGGCTCAAAGGGATCATAAGATATTCATGCTAGAAACTTCCGTGTGCAGCCACAAGCCATTATGGGCTCTGGCATAGTTGACTAAGTTGTGCGAACTCTTGGGGTGGACTAGCAGATGTAGGGGATGTAGGTGGTACGGTCTACCCCACATGTAAGGTGCTAGTGCTTCTGAAAGACTATGTCTCGGTCATCCGTCTCTCAAACACCATGTAGTGCGAAACCAAACGGAGGCGATCGAGTCATGTGGGGAAAAGTGCGCAAACCTCTGCAGAGTACAAACTAATCATGATTAGCCGTGTCCCCGGTTATGGACAACTTGAGTATCTAGTACTTGAATATCATGTGAATCTCAACATGTTACTTCTAATTAATGTTGTTGGGTTTTAATTGTTCACTTAATTGGGATCGGAATGCTGTCAACCATTCTCGATGTTTAACAACTACCATGATAGTTAAATAAATTTATTCCTTTGCAGTAGGGAAAAATTGGCTTTACGCAAAAACTGTAACCATAGAGCTTTCCACCAGCCATATATGCATATAGTATAGCTGTTTCATTCCATTACTCTCTATGTGTTACATTGCCAGCATATTCCATGTGCTGACCCGTTTTCGGGCTGCAACTTCTCATGTTGCAGACTTTTCAGACGACGAGTAAGGTGCTTTTAGGTCGTGGTCCTATACTCAGTGATGCCGTTGGAGTTGATGGACCCATTTATCTTCCGAGTCTTCCGCTGTTATCGTTATTAGATGGCCTTAAGCCATATTTATTGTAATAAGTTCTCTTTGAGACAACGATGTAATAAGTGTGTGATTGCCACTCTGCTATAAATCCTTCGATGTACTGTGTGGTGTCAGCATTACTGATCCAGGGATGACACCCTGAGCACAGTAGACTTGATCCATTCGGGTCGGGTCGCCTACAGAGATGGTATCAGAGCACACGCTGACTGTAGGACACGACCACTAAGTTAAAGCCATAGATCACCATTCTCTTCTCATTTTCTAACTCCTCATCTTTTCTACTCATTTTAGGATGACGAACGCGAAGATTAAGTACGCTCAACCGGATGAAGGCACACCTTTTGGATTTCACTTGAAGGAAGTCACCAAGTACCTGAACATTGGATTACCAAGCTTCACGGGAACCTTCAACGCCACTCTGCCTGAAGAGGAGCGCTGGAAGATTCAAGCTCACGTTCCGGGAAGAACATTCGCGCCAATCACGAAGCCCATAGATAGTGTTTTCAATGCACCAACCTGGAGTCTAGGAAGGAGCATGGCAGCTCATATCACCATAGGACGCATTGGAGAAGTTTACCAAGAAGACCTCAAGGACACTATCTACCAGATTTGCGGACGCCGAGACGAACAATGGGAGTTAGTCAGCACCAAGAAGGATAGATCCATTGCATCTTTCATCCAGGAGTTAAACCAGCACATTCGACGCCACGAGAACCAGATGTGCAAAGATATGATAGAGTTGAAGAATGCAAAGGCAAGGATCATCGAGCTAGAAGGAGAACTAAAGTATACACGCAAGGACTACATGGACGAGATCGTAGCTCTAGCAAGACACAATGCGATCTTAAGCAGGAGATTGAAGAACTCAAGAGGAAGTTAGCATCCAAGGAGGAAGACGAGTACGTCGCATGTCCGGACAACTACATCATCATCGACGACACCGATTCGGATCCAAGTGAACCCGACTTTGAAGACGAAGCTGGAGCAGATATCATGGAGTCTTCCACCGGTTCAAATTTCTAGATGACCACCAGATAGTAGTAGTATTTCCCCCATGTAAAACATTATAGTCGAGCACTTTTGCGATAGTTTTAGACCGATTGTAAGCCCTTGTTTGATTGATTGAAGTGATTTTGTGTGCATTTGCTCATGTGCATATGGGTAGTGTTTTCCCTTTAGACCTCACTCTATTCATTCTCGTCTTTTCTAAACCCTCAGATGCCTACCAACCCAAGCCCTTAGGTCACCCATGTTAGTAACCTCGCCCGGAGCAGAGTATGTGGCTAGTCTATGGTGTGATCGGTTACCATTAAGGATTGGTAACTATGTTTTTCCCTCAGACCTAATAGTATTGGAATCTCAAGGATTGGATGTGATATTAGGCATGGATTGGTTATCAAAGTATGAAGGGAATATTGATGTGCTAGTAAGTCAATTTTGCTTACCACCCAGAAGGGAGAAGGATCAAGTATGTATCCCGGCATGTGCCAAAGAGGACTACAAGTAAATCTCCTAACAGGAGTTGTGCAGGAGGAAGTACCAGTGGTAAGGATTTCCTGATGTATTTCCTGAGGATTGCCAGGCATGCCACCAGGATAGAGACATTGAGTTTTTGATTGAGTTATTGCCAGGCACAGGGCCAATATCAAAGAGACCATATAGGATGCCAGCAAAGGATTTGGTGGAAATTAAGAATCAGATTAAGGAGTTATTGGATAAAGGTTACATTCGCCCAAGTTTCTTCGCCTTGGGGGTCACCCGTACTTCTAGTGGAAAAGAAGGATGGATCATTAAGGATGGTTGTAGATTATCGGGGATTGAATGAAGTAACCATCAAGAACAAATACCCACTGCCAATGATCAACGATCTGTTTGATCGGTTGCAAGGAGCTAAAGTGTTTTCCAAGATCGATTTGCGATCAGGGTACCATCAGTTGAAGATTCGAGAGCAGGACATACCTAAGTCAGCATTCACCACGAGATATGGACTGTATGAATATACCGTTATGTCATTTGGATTGACTAACGCACCTGCCTATTTTATGAACCTGATGAACAAAGTGTTTATGGAGTTTTTGGATAAGTTCGTCGTAGTGTTCATTGATGACATCCTGGTTTATTCAAAGGATGAAGAGGAGCATAAGGAACATTTGCGTTTGGTTTTGGAGAAACTAAGGGAACATCAGTTATATGCCAAATTCAGCAAATGCGAGTTTTTGTTGAAGGAAGTTGGATTCCTCAGACACGTTATATCTGGAGAAGGTATAGCAGTTGACCCCACTAAGGTTGAGACCATAACCGAATGGAAATCACGTTAAAGTACTTGCCTGCTGAAGATCAGTACACCTATCCAACCTCTATGTTCTACCGTCAAGTATTACCCCCTGGTATCTCGAGGATAATCACCCCATTGCACTACATGTTATGAATTTCTGATGAAGTAGTAGCTTTCCCCGTCATAGTCACTCCACGACTTCTGGGTTGTCGTCAACCTAGAACACCGATTAGTGAATCAGATCAACACTGTGATTCAATACTCCTAGTACATTGTTGTTGAGACGGTTAATTCTCCATCACGTCACTCCTAGCCTGATTAGTTACTTCATGATCGTGCTAATTTTCACTGTGCTACTTGGTCCTTCTTTCCGGAGCACAAATTTCGACGGTGAGCTAATCTTACGTCGATCTTCCTTGTCATATCATTTCTCCTTGAACAGCAAACTTGATTTCGAGTTCGTGTCGCACCCATGGTTCCAATAACCTTTCGCTTCATCATTCCTTTAACTTGATTTCATCGCCTATCGATTACATCTTCATGAAATCTCTCGACAAATGTGACGTGATCATCATTAGCATTCTGAGCTCTTCTATAATATCAGTCGAATTCTTGATGAGAAATACCATCCTTGCCCTCGATGAATTGTGTTACCACGGACCACTTTATTGCCTTCCGTTCAACACAAACTTGTTCGTGTTTTGTGTTATACCTTGAGATCCTTGCTATCTAGCATTTGTTCTTCTTTACCTTGGAGTATTACCATTTTTTATGTCAAGAATGTCGTGAGAATTTCAGCACCTCTTAAGAATTCTTGATATAGGTGATAATTCTTGCCATTTCCGTTCATTCCTTGGTCCACGTGTTATTTCTAACCAGAAAATTGACAATCGAACTATGATGTGTGACTTCAAAACTTCTAGCAACCCTATTGCTTCGAAGTTAATGGTCGATATTTCATTCTTAGACAATTGGTTATCGAATCACCATTCTAACATTTATCATGCTACCTAAGCCCATATTTTGGGTGCACCTTTCAACCAATGTTTAACTGTGCGTGTTTTCCTCAAGCATACATCATTATATCATTTGATCTGACTAATGTTATATCCTTGTGCACATAATTGTGGAAACCCATCTTTTGGAAGTCTCGATGAATTGTCGCTAAGTTCATGAGCTACCTCCTTATCCCTTCATTGGTTTAATGATGAGCTCTTGTTTCGGAACTCGCTTCCATAGTACATTTCCCGAGAATCTTACAATGTCGTCTCATCAATTTGTTTTGTACCTTTTCTTCTCAGGCATCCTGAGTCTGAGGTATCCTAACACCGATTAGATCTGAATCTCGGTCAGATATGATGGTTGCACCATTTTTCCAAGAGTTATAACACTGGTCTTTTATGACCCGGTAAGGTGATGTCATGCCTAGCACACCTGGCCGAGGACCTACTGGTATAGTTTCCTTATTAGCAAGGTTATCCATTCTTCCATGAGGAAATTGTAAAACTTATTCAACAAGTTTTTCCTGATAGATCCTTCCTGTATCCAAAGTCTGACCTTTGCTTGAACACCATGTCAATGCTATCTCGAAGCATGTCTGTGGTAATCCGGATTTCAATAAGAGCATTTGAAGCAAAATGCTAAATTTTCCTTATCATTTATCCTATCACCGTTGTATAGGTAATATCATGAGATTCCTCCCCCCTTGTCTAAATGGTTTTCTACTTTCTATCCTGTCATGGATATCATGCTCCGCTTGTCCTTGGGAAGGATATACCCTTGAAATACGTGTCTAAACACATTTTCCTTTCCATTGTTCTGTTTAATCTGATAATCATATTTTCATTTCCATTGGTTGGTTTAACGTTTCTTGTGATCTATATGATCTAAGCAGTAATATTCTCCTGCTTATGTAAACACCTCGGTGTACAATTCTGTCAACAAGACCCTGTTACTATTGTTGATGACATTCCGGTAACCACCGATGGACGAGAACTTTGACTATTGGCCCGCCTCGTTCAATGAGAAGGAAAATGGTTCTCTTCGTCCCTCGCCCTTGGTACCGATGTTGTTATCGACATAACCGACAGACTATCCTCTGACATGCCTTGCTTACATGATCATGCAAGACGCCGCTGCCCTTCCTACTTTTAACCCACATGGTGGGCCCATAACCCATAGTTCCACAGGATCAAAACCTGACTCTCCTGTAAACCCCCTGTTCCCAAGGTTGTTCCTCGCGCGTGTCCTCATATGTAATTCATGACCCACCTTCCGAGAGATCATAAATTTTGGTATCAGACACAACACTTATTCTTGTTGATTTGAACCCCTTTCACGCCCTGTTTCAGGCATCGAAACGATTGCCTGCCCGCTCGAAACTTCCCATAATACCTCCTCACTTTGCTCTCGATGATGTCTTAAGTTTCAATTTGGGAGTTACTTTCCGCCACCTTCCCTAATGTTATCTACTAGATAAGCAAACATTGTAGTGGTCTGTTCTTCCGTAATACCCCCTTATCCTTTCGTAAGTACGATGGAGTTCCCGAAGAAAGGACGACAACTTCATCATGATGCATTGGAATAAAGAATTGAAGACATCAACGAAAGGGATTAACTTCTTCGAGAAGATCCATTACAGTATTGTAATCAGAATTTTCCCCCTTACTCCCCTCTTAAATCTCGGGACGAGATTTCTTGTAGTGGAGGAGAATTGTGACGCCCGGATAATTAGACTACAGTAATTCCCTGCTAATGATGCCACGTCACCTCTGTCACTGTAGTTAATCTCGGGTTAGTTCAAAAACCGATTCAAATTCAAAATTGAATTATAGGCAAACAACAAAAGTTTTCAAACTTTAAAACTAAAATGTCCAGCTTGTGCCAAGTAATGCAAAGTTAATTGTGGTGAAGAAACCCCACTTTTATAAAAATGTTTTAATACTCTAAAAAGATTAAAACAGTAGTTGAAACGATTGAATAAGTGCCTTTGATATTTTATGAAATGATAAACTATTTTATTTTGAGGTAAAACTTTTTAGGGTAGTCGGTTATCTTGAAACACTATTTTTGGAGCTAGTGTCATATTTTACTAAACTAAAAATGAAGTGTAACTAAAATAAAATAGAAAGAATATATAAAAGGGAAAAGAACAAAAAAACAAAAGAAATTAAAAGGCTCCCACCTCGCTAGGCCTCGACCCAGCTGGCCACTTGGCTAGCCAGGCCGGCCCAGCCGGCGCCCCACTCCCCTCCTCCATATCCCCAATCCGGGGGAAACCCTAACCCATAACCCCCACTAAGCTCTCCTCCCTCCCGATCCGATCTGGATCAGAGCTTGCCTCATCGCCCCGACGACCACGCCTCGCCGCCCGGCGCTGCTCGACGTCGTCTTCCCCGTGCCCATCGCCGGATCGCCAAGCGTTGCGCCTCCCCATGAGCACCTCGCAGGACTGCATCCCCATCTCTGTCGCGCATCCCCGTACCCCACCTCGAGCACCACTGCCCCGTACCCTACAGCTACCACATGAGCACCCCCTTCTCCTTGCACAGTCACCGCGCTCCTGCGCCACCCCGCACGCCGCTCGCACCCGTCGTGCTCTCCTCGGCGGTTCGCTCCGGTCCGGCCACACTGCCCCACGTCCGCGCTCCATGCCTCCACCTGCGCCAGTTGCCCGTTGCCCGTTGCCGATTCTGCCGCTGCTATTGTAGGTTGTTGTTGCTGCTTCTGCTACTCCGCTGCCCGCAGCTCGCGTCGCCGTGCTCGGCCACTCCCGCATCCGCTTGCGCCAGCGCGCCCCAGCCGCACCAGTTCGCGCAGCCTCGCCCAGCTCGACCACCATTCCCCACGCGCTCCGATTTCCCCCGCTCGCGACGCACCTGGAGCCCCCTCAATCATCATGGCACGCATCCCCGCTGGCCCATCCCGCTACCGCCCGCTCCTGCTGCCTTGACTCCCCGCACCACACAGGCCGCTCCTACCACCTTGACTCCCCGCGCCGTCGGCCAGCTCCTGCCCCGCGGTTGTCCGGCCACACCCTCCACGGCCCCGGCGTCCTACTCCGGCGACCGCCCGCTTCGCCATGGCCCCGCCCCAACGTGGCTGCGTCGGCGTCGCGCCAGCGCCCATCCGTGCACGCTGGCCATCGCCCGGGTTCGCTCGTTAACGGGCGCCCTGTAACACCCACGATGGGGCTATATCTCCCATGTGTCGGAGCACGACTTAGAGGCATAATCGCATTGTAGGCATGTCGCAAGAGGGGTAATCTTTACACATCCCATGTACTGAAAAAGAAAGAGATAAAGAGTTGGCTTATAATCGCCACTTCACACAATACATAAATATAGCATTACATCAACCAGAATACAATCATGGTCCGACTACGGAACCAAAATAAACACAACCCCAAATGCATAGATCCCCGATCGCCCCAACTGGGCTCCACTACTGATCGTCTGGAAAGGAAACATAGTAACGTCCTGAATCCTCGTCGAACTCGCACTTGAGTTCGGTCGCATCCCCTGTACTGGCATCATCGGCACCTGGATCTGGTTTTGGAAGTAATATGTGAGTCACTGGGACTCAACAATCTCACACCCTCACGATCAAGACTATTTAAGCTTATAGGTAGGAAAAGGTAGTGAGGTGGAGCTGCAGCAAGCACTAGCATATATGGTGGCTAACTTACGCAAATGAGAGCGAGAAGAGAAGCAAAGCACGGTCGAGAAACTATAAAGATCAAGAAGTGATCCTGAAACTACTTACGTTCAAGCCTAACACGAAACCGTGTTCTCTTCCCGGACTCCGCCGAAAAGAGACCATCACGGCTACACACGCTGTTGATTCCTTTTAATTAATTAAGTTTCAGGTTTTCTACAAAGCGGATATTAACAAATTCCCATCTGCCCATAACCGCGAGCACGGCTTTCAAAAGTTCAAATCCCTGCAGGGGTGTCCCGACTTAGCCCATCACAAGCTCTCACGGTCAATGATGGATATTCCTTCTCCTAGGAAGACCCGAGCAGACTCGGAATCCCGGTTACAAGACATCTCGTCAATGGTAAAACAAGACCAGCAAAGCCGCCTGATGTGCCGACAAATTCCGATAGGAGCTGCACATATCTCGTTCTCAGGGCACACCAGATGAGCCAGACGTCGGGTTGGCATAGACCCTGGTTGCCCAGGGGGCGCCGGACATCGCTCAGGTTGGACCAACACTTAGAGAAGCACTGGCCCGGGGGTTAAAATAAAGATGACCCTTGAGTCCGCGAAACCCAAGGGAAAAGGCTTAGGTGGCAAATGGTAAAACCAAGGTTGGGCCTTGCTGGAGGAGTTTTATTCAAGGCGAACTGTCATGGGGTTCCCATTATAACCCAACCCCGTAAGGAACGCAAAATCAAGGAACATAACACTGATATGACGGAAACTAGGGCGGCAAGAGTGGAACAAAACACTAGGCATAAGGCCGAGCCGTCCACCCTTTACCAAGTATATAGGTGCATTAAAGTAATCAAGATATAATAATGATATCCCAACAATAATCATGTTCCAACAAGGAACAAACTCCAATCTTCACCTGCAACTAGCAATGCTATAAGAGGGGATGAGCAAAGCGGTAACATAGCCAAACAATGGTTTGCTAGGACAAGGTGGGTTAGAGGTTTGACATGGCAATATGGGAGGCATGATATAGCAAGTGGTAGGTATTACGACATAACAAAAGAGCGGGCAAACTAGCAAGCAAAGATAGAAGTGATTTCGAGGGCATGGTCATCTTGCCTGTAAAGTTCTCCGAGTTGACGTAAGCTTGATCCTCATAAGCATACTCAACGGGTTCCTCGATCACGTACTCGTCTCCCGGCTCTACCCAAGGCAAGAACTCAAGCAAAGGAAAACACAATCAACCACAGTGCAATGCGCAAGCAACATGATGCAAAACATGGCATGATACACGGGATGTGATATGTAATGCATATGCGTGCTCCGAAAGGAAAAAGGTTGAACCATGACTCAACTTGGCAAACCAAGAGTGCCTCTGGATAGATGAGTTGATTTCGATCGAAATTGATATAAAGATCGCCGAAAACGGATGCACGGTTTGCAACTGGCAAGCAAAACAAGAATGGCACAATTCTGCGATTAACAGCACGATGCCATCTAGAATGCAACAAGAAACTAAGCTACTGCACTCCAAAATAGCAACAAAGCACATGGCAGTGATCTGCTCAAGATGCTTGACAAAAGATGAACACTAAGCTATGGATAAATCACACAAGAGCAGGTTCAAGCAAGAATGGAAAAAGTGCAAAAGATATCAGCTTCACAGACTTGGTGAAAATAACATGTCAGGATTTAACATCAGGAAGCAATGTTTAGAGCAAGATATCAACATGCTACAGGATCAGATCATAGCAATTCAAGGCACGGTATGAATCTACTCAAAACATATAACAAAAGTCCCTTATTGACCATAAGCCAAGAGGGCACAGAAAACATGAAGGCACCCATGTAAACATAGCAAGTTTCGTTAACAGACCCAGACTTAGTAGAAAAAACTGGACATGGCAAAAACAGAGTTACGAAGGCCTCTTTGCGAGCTCGATGCACTCAACACAAGGCATTGCATGACAAACTAAGCATATTACCAGCAATAAGACATGATCAATAAGCTAAATATGGCAAGAACAATCTCATAGCATGCATGGATCAACTACAACAAGCTTGGCAAAATTGATTAACACGTAAACAATTTGCCAGGAACATTTTATAGCAAAAGTAGAGCAATATTTAGTAATGCTAGGGTACTCCATAAATGCAAACAAGGACATGGATGGATAGAGCATAACCATATGTCAAAATCATCCTTACTGAACATACTCAAAAGAAGCATGGATCACTCTATAGCAACATGAATACATGTCATAAGAATAACAGCAGAGCAAAGACTTAGTGAAAATGCTAAGTCCCTGAAATCAGCAATATCATGAGAGCTACTTTGCATGCTTGTGCTAGTCACCAAATTGATCACAAAAATACATGGCATACACCCCTGTAAAGATGGAATGGCATAGCCCAAAACACATGTAGAGATTATGCCCATATGCAGCACACAATAATCATGGCAAAAATGACAAATGCTGAAGATCTGTTAAGAATCAGGAAGTAACATTTTATAGCACTCTTGCAATAGTCATTTTGGCATCAAGATGGACTCAAACAAGCATGGTGCAATGGAAAAAAATGAAGAGGACATCCAGATGAACAATTTGATATGTAACACGCACAAAACGGATCTACGGATGCGGAGTTATGGCATGATGAAATGTGCTTCAGGATGCAAAAAAAGGACTTAGGATAATTTTGGGTCAACCCTAATCTCCAGATCCAGATCTGGCAGCGTGGTTTACAAGGACGGACGGAGATCTCACTGTGGTGGCCGGAGCATGGGGAGAAGGCGGTAGTCAGCAGCGGAGAAGAAGGGCAGCGCCGACGGGAGGAGTCGCGGGGGCCGGAGGCTGTGGCGCGCCGGCGGGAGTAGCTGCGGTGGCCGGGCGGCGGTGGCGCGCCGGCGGGAGGAGCCGCGGTGGCCGGGCGGCGGTGCTGCGAGCGCGGACGGCGGCGGTGACGAGCGCGGGCAGCGCGGTGCGCGGTCGGGCAGCGACGGGCGGCGGGGTGCCCACGGGCGGCGGCAGCGGCGGAACGGGCCACGGGGGCCAGATCTGGGCCCCGTGGACCGGCGGCGAAGTGGGGCTGCGCGGGACACGTGGCAAGGCGCGATTGGGCGCGGTGGCGGTGGCGGACGCGTCCGTCCCGAACGGACGTGTCCGGCGGCACGAGGAGAGGGAGAGATAGGGTTTGCACCGCGAATTTCGGAGGGGAAGGTGTTTTTATACGAGAGTCCAAATGGAGAGCGATTTTCAACCATGCGATCGTGATCGAATGGCCGAGAGGATGGAGGGGGTTTGGATGGGTTATTGGGCCACTTTGGAGGGGTGTTGGGCTGCAACACACACGAGGCCTTTACGGTTCCCCGGTTAACCGTTGGAGTATCAAACGGACTCCAAATGGCACGAAACTTGACAGGCGGTCTACCGGTAGTGTACCAAGGCAGCTTGGCAAAACTTGGTCCATTCCGAGATTGTTTAACACCCGCACATGAAAAGAGACAAAAGGAGGCGCCGGAGGACGTAGGAGTGTCGGATCGCAAAACGGACAACGGGGAAAAAGCTCGGATGCATGAGACGAACACGTATGCAAACGAGATGCACATGATGACATGATATGAAATGCATGACATGGACAAAATGAAAAACAAAGACAAAAGCAAACAACAAGGGAATATCATAACTTAGAGCCTAAAATGGCAAGAGTTGGAGTACAAATTTGGTAAATTACATCCGGGGTGTTACAACACTCCACCACTACGAAAGGATCTTGTCCCGAGATCTAGGTCTGAAAGAACTCCGAATATTCGGAACGAAGGTGGTCCTCATGTTCCCAGGTGGCTTCTCAGTCGGAATGATGTGACCACTTCACTTTCAGGAATTTGATAGACTTATTGCGAGTCTTGCGCTCAGTTTCTTCAAGGATAGCAACGGGATGCTCATGATAAGACAGGTCTTCTTGGAGATCAATCTCTTTGAAGTTGATGGTGCGGTCAGGAGTCTTGAAACATTTGCGAAGCTGAGACACGTGAAAAACGTCGTGCACATTTGCAAAGTTGGATGGAAGCTCAAGTTGATAGGAAAGGTCGTCTCTTTTGCCAATGATCTTGAAAGGACCCACGTATCTAGGGGCAAGCTTCCCTTTGATACCGAAGCGACGAGTACCTTTCATTGGAGAGATGCGGAGGTAGACATGGTCTCCTATCTCGAAAGCCAAGTCACGATGCTTGCTATGATAGTAACTCTTCTGGCGCGATTGCGCGGCTTTGAGATTTTCATGAATGACTTTGCACATTTCTTCAGCCTCTGTGATCAAGTCATTGCCAAGAAGTTTGCATTCACCAGTCTCTGACCAGTTAAGAGGAGTATGGCACTTTCTGCCATATAGAATCTCGAATGGGGCCTTGCCCGAACTTGCTTGGAAGTTGTTGTTGTAGGAGAACTCGGCATATGGAAGACAATCTTCCCACTTCATACCGAAAGAAATGACACAAGCCCTGAGCATATCTTCAAGAATTTGATTAACTCGCTCGACTTGTCCACTAGTTTGAGGATGGAAGGCTGTCTGAAGCGAATGTTGGTGCCCATGGCCTTCTGAAAGGAGTCCCAGAACTTAGAAGTAAAGATGCTTCCACGACCTGAAGATATCAACTGCGGAATGCCGTGCAAAGAGACAATCCTGGAGGTATATAGCCCTGCCAACTGAGCTGCTATGATAGATTCTTTGATAGGAAGAAAATGAGCCACTTTAGTGAGCTTGTCGATGACAACAAAGATAGCATGATTGCCACGTTTGGACTTGGGAAATCTAGTCACGAAGTCCATCTCAATATGATCAAACTTCCATTCTGGAATGGCAAGAGGTTGGAGGAGACCAGATGGTCGTTGGTGTTCCGCTTTCACTCTTCTACAGACATCACATTCATTCACGAACTGAGCAATCTCGCGCTTCATTCGAGTCCACCAATATGACTGCTTGAGGTCATGGTACATCTTTGTACTTCCAGGATGAATAGATAGGAGTGAACTGTGAGAGTCGTTCATAATGACTTTACGAAGGTCGCCTTTAGGAACCACAATTCGATCCTCAAAGAATACAGTATCTTTGTCATCAAGGCGATAGCACTTGTACTTGGGTTGGCTCTTGGCAATCCCATTTTTCACCTTCTTCACCATTGCATCAAGAAGTTGAGCCTCACGAATTTGATCTTCCAGAGTAGGAGAGACTTGGAGGTTGGCAAGAAATCCTTGAGGAACAACTTGGAGATTAAGTTTGCGGAAAGCTTCACAAAGATCCGGTTGAAAGGGCTTGAGAATCAAACTGTTGTAGTAAGCCTTCCTGCTCAAAGCGTATGCAATGACATTGGCCTTGCCTGAAGTATATTCGATACTCGGATTATACTCTTGAATCATTTCTACCCAAAGAGTCTGCCTGAGGTTGAGGTTGGGCTGAGTGAAGATGTACTTGAGACTCTTATGATCAGTGAATATGTCCACTTTCCTTCCCAACAATAGATGTCTCCATGTTAAAAGAGCATGGACAACTGCCGCCAACTCGAGGTCATGAGTAGGGTAGTTCTTTTCGTTGGGCTTCAACTGGCGAGAGGTATAGGCCACAACTTTCTTCTCTTGCATTAACACAGCACCGAGACCTTGCAGGGAAGCATCACAGAAAACTTCGAATGGTTTGGATTCATCAGGAGGAGTCAGAACTGGAGCTGTGACTAACTTCTCTTTGAGGGTGTTCAAAGTGATGTCAGATTCAGGCGTCCAGACATACTTCTCATGCTTCTGGAGGAGGTTGGAAAGAGGTTTCACGATCTTAGAGAAATTCTCAACGAATCTTCGACAATAGCTTGCAAGCCCAAGGAAACTGCGGAGCTGCTTCACATTCTGAGGCGGTTCCCAATTCGCAATTGCAGACACCTTCTTAGTATGAACAGCTATGCCCTTGGCAGAGATGATATGGCCAAGGTAGAGAACCTCATCGAGCCAAAACTCGCACTTTGAAAACTTTGCATAGAACTGATGTTCTCTGAGTTTGTCCAGCACCAATCTCAAGTGCTTGGCATGATCCTCTTTGTTCTTGGAAAAGACCAAAATATCATTGAGATACACCAAGACGAAGTCATTTGTGTAAGGGTTGAAGATGAAGTTCATCATGCGAGAGAACGTTGGAGGAGCATTGACAAGGCCGAAAGACATGACAGTGTATTCATAAGAACCATAGCTTGTTTTGAATGCTGTCTTGGGGATATCTTGTTCACGAATGCGAATCTGATGATAACCCATACGAAGGTCAATCTTGGAGAATACTTGAGCACCTTTGAGTTGTTCGAAAAGCTTGTTGATGTTGGGAAGTGGGTACTTGTTCTTTATGGTCTTCTTGTTCAATGGGCGGCAGTCGACACAGAGTCGGTCCGTGCCATCTTTCTTCTTGAAAAAAAGAACACCACAACCCCATGGAGAAGAACTCGGTCGGATCAGACCCATACGCTCTTGTATATCGAGTTGTTTCTTTAGCTCCTTCAACTCTTCTGGTCCAAGCTTGTAAGGACGTTTGCAAACAGGTTCCGTGCCAGGCTCAAGATCAATGACGAATTCAACTGGCTAGTGAGGAGGCATTCCTGGAAGCTCTTCTGGAAAGACGTCTTGATATTCACAAACGACTGGAATCTGAGAGATGGCATTCAACTGGCCCTTCTCATTGAGAGAAAATAGTCGAATGGTATCGTCACGAGTGGCATAGATGATCACATCCTCAGATGAGTGTGTCAATTGAATCTGCCTGGCAGCACAATCAAGCTGAGCCTTGTGCTTAGAAAGCCAGTCCATGCCAAGAATTAGATCAATATCCGAGTCACCCAGAACAATTGGAGAAGCCAGAAATTTGTAGTCGCCCATCTCGATAGAAACATCCGGGATGCAGATATTAGCTGACATTTGCTTGCCCAGGGACACAATTGATAGAGTTATAGGCAATTGTTGATAATCACACTCATACTTTGATGCAAAAGGTTTTGAAATGAAACAATACGATGCACTAGTATCAAAGAGAACTTTGCCGAAATAGAGTTAACTGGGAGGTTACCCATGATCACTTTTGACGAGTCCTCTGCCTGAGCTGCATTCATCATGTTAACCTTGACATGCTTGGGATTATGCTTGACCACTACATTGCTGGCAGATCTCATAGGAGGAGGAGGCGGAAGGCGCCTCTGGTTGAAGCATTTGTTCGCACAGTGCCCCTTCTGCTGACACTTGTTGCACGTAACCTCTGAGAGCGGGCGGTGATACGGAGCACTTGACCTTGGAGCATGAGACGAAGCTTTGTTCCGATAGCCTTGGTTGGGTGGGTGGGAAGATCCATTGCCACCTTTGCTCTTCTGCTGATAAGGCTGACGGGACGGAGGAGGAGGAGGCAACCAGAACTTTTGCTGCTTAGCTGCCACTTGAGTTGAAGAAGAAGAAGAAGGAGTTGCATCCCTGACTCTCTTCTTAGATGCATCGCACTTGAGATGAGCGGCCTCTCGCTTTAGTGCCATGTTGTAGAAATCATCATACTTGGTCAGCTCAAAAAGCACAAGAGCTAGCTGCAGATCTTCTCTGAGGCCACCTCTGAATTGATAAATCATGATTTTCTCGTCAGGGACGTCCTGTTTGGCGAAGCAAGCGAGCCTCTGGAATAGGATGTTGTATTGGTAAACAGACAAGCTGCCTTGCTTCAGATTGCAGAACTCCTCACGCTTACTCTCAACAACACTTTGAGGAATGTGGTGAGCTTTGAAGTCTTGGCGGAAATCATCCTAGGTAATCACACGACCTCCTCTGGAATCTTTGTATTGTTTATACCACTCAGCAGCTTGGTCTTTGAGTTGGAACGAAGCAAACTTGACAAAGTCCTCAGGCCTGACGTTGCTACACTCAAAATGTTTGCAGATATCCACGAGCCAATCGTCAGCGTCTATGGCCTCGACACCGTTACTGAACGACTTCGGCTGGTATGCGAGGAACTGGTTGAGGGTAGCAAACTGAGATTGATAGTTGCCATGGCCTTGATTTCCTTGGTTGCGCTCTTGCAAGAGTTGCATAAGCATCTGCGTGTTGGTGTTGGTAACGGCCATAACAGCTTGCCATCCCTCCGGAGGTGGAGGTGGTGGCGGAGGTTCCGGATTCTGACGCGTTGGAGGATCCATCCTGAAGAGGTTGACATCCGTTAGCATCTTGACAGACCTATATTCAAGCTGAATCAATGGATTGAAATTGCAACATATAGCCTTAACATTCGAACAAGAATGAATGAATGAATTCCAAAGTAAATGATCATACTTCCATAAGTTGAGAAGCCACTTAGATAAAGGTAGAAGAATAAAATCAACAAGGTACAGATATGAACAAATACTTGGTAAGGATTACCCAATCACAAACCAAATATCTGCGGGAAGAAATACTAGAGCTACATGAATTCCCACCTATGAAACTCCCGAAACTTTCTGGTTATGCAATCAGGTGTTGAGGATACAGGGGAAGCATAATATCTCATCCAAAACTAGCAAATCCTACATCCAGTTGTATCCATCCTTCAACACATAACCCAGAAACCTTCGGAAATCATTTACCTCAACCTTCGAAAAGCATCCGTTATACGAGTTATGGCAATACTCTGAACTCCCGCCCCAGTACTGGGTGGCGTCGAGGTTATCTCACCATCAACTGCATAAAGGAGATTTTTTTTATGTCGGCGAACTCAGGTATTCTAGAACTGCAACGATAAAATTGTGACGACAACACCTCGTAGCTCAACTCCCCGGGACACTGCCACAACCCCTAAATGTCAGGAGGCACCAAGAACAATGTTCTCGTCACAAAACCATCGGAACGATTCCAAGATACCCACGTGATCCTAAATTTTTTTTAGTGAAATTTGAGAAGAGAAGAGTCAAAACTCTACGTCAGGAGGCCTCACCAGAGCGACGAAGGGACTGAGGAGTAAAAATAATCCTACTCTCCGATATATATAATACTATAAGACTCAAAACATTTTTCTAGACTCAACAACACCAACGATTCGATCAAGCAGGGGGCTCCTAAGTCGGGGAAGGCTCTGATTACCAACTTGTAACACCCACGATGCGGATATATCTCCCACGTGTCGGAGCACGACTTAGAGGCATAACCGCATTGTAGGCATGTCGCAAGAGGGGTAATCTTTACACATCCCATGTACTGAACAAGAAAGAGATAAAGAGTTGGCTTACAATCACCACTTGACACAATACATAAATATAGCATTACATCAACCAGAATACAATCAAGGTCTGACTACGGAACCAAAATAAAGACAACCCCAAATGCATAGATCCCCGATCGCCCCAACTGGGCTCCACTACTGATTGTCTGGAAAGGAAACATAGTAACGTCATGAATCCTTGTCGAACTCCCACTTGAGTTCGGTCGCATCACCTATACTGGCATCATCGGCACCTGCATCTGGTTTTGGAAGTAAACTGTGAGTCATGGGGACTCGGAAATCTGACACCCTCGCGATCAAGACTATTTAAGCTTATAGGTAGGAAATGGTAGTGAGGTGGAGTTGCAGCAAGCACTAGCATATATGGTGGTTAACTTGCGCAAATGAGAGCGAGAAGAGAAGCAAAGCACAGTCGAGAAACTATAAAGATCAAGAAGTGATCCTGAAACTACTTACGTTCAAGCATAACATGAAACCGTGTTCTCTTCCCGGACTCCGCCGAAAAGAGACCATCACGGCTACACACGCTGTTGATTCATTTTAATTAAGTTAAGTGTCAGGTTTTCTACAACCGGATATTAACAAATTCCCATCTGCCCATAACCGCGGGCATGGCTTTCGAAAGTTCAAATCCCTGTAGGGGTGTCCCAACTTAGCCCATCACAAGCTCTCACGGTCAATGAAGGATATTCCTTCTCCCAGGAAGACCCGATGAGACTCGGAATCCCGGTTACAAGACATCTCGACAATGGTAAAACAAGACCAGCAAAGCTGCCCGATGTGCTGACAAATCCCAATAGGAGCTGCACATATCTCGTTCTCAGGGTACACCAGATGAGCCAGACGTCGGGTTAGCATAGACCCTGGTTGCCCAGGGGGCGCCGGACATCGCTCAGGTTGGACCAACACTTAGAGAAGCACTGGCCCGGGGGGGGTTAAAATAAAGATGACCCTTGAGTCCACGAAACCCAAGGGAAAAAGGCTTAGGTGGCAAATGGTAAAACCAAGGTTGGGCCTTGTTGGAGGAGTTTTATTCAAGGCGAACTGTCAAGGGGTTCCCATTATAACCAAACCGCGTAAGGAACGCAAAATCAAGGAACATAACACCGGTATGATGGAAACTAGGGCGGCAAGAGTGGAACAAAACACCAGGCATAAGGCCGAGCCTTCCACCCTTTACCAAGTATATAGGTGCATTAAAGTAATCAAGATATAATAATGATATCCCAACAATAATCATGTTCCAACAAGGAACAAACTCCAATCTTCACATGCAACTAGCAACGCTATAAGAGGGGCTGAGCAAAGCGGTAACATAGCCAAACAACGGTTTAGAACAAGGTGGGTTAGAGGTTTGACATGGTAATATGGGAGGGATGATATAGCAAGTGGTAGGTATCGCGGCATAGCAAAATAGCGGGCAAACTAGCAAGCAAAGATAGAAGTGATTTCGAGGGATGGTCATCTTGCCTGCAAAGTTCTCCGAGTTGACGTAAGCTTGATCCTCGTAAGCATACTCAATGGGTTCCTCAATCACGTACTCGTCTCCCGGCTCTACCAAAGTCAAGAACACAAGCAAAGGAAAACACAATCAACCACGGTGCAATGCGCAAGCAACATGATGCAAAACATGGCATGATATGCGGGATGTGATATGCAATGCATATGCGTGGTCCGAAAGGAAACGATTTAACCAGGCCTCAACTTGGCAAAACAAGAGTGCCGCTGGAAAGATGAGTTGATTTCGGTCGAAATCGATATAAAGATCGCCGGAAACGGATGCACGGTTTGCAAATGGGAAGCAAAACAAGAATGGCACAATTCTGCGATTAACAGCACGATGCCATCTAGAATGCAACAAGAAACTAAGCTACTGCACTCCAACATGGCAACAAAGCACACGGCAGTGATCTACTCAAGATGCTTGAGAAAAGATGAACACTGAGCTACGGCTAAATCACGCAAGAGCAGGTTCAAATAAGCATGGCAAAAGTGCAAAAGATATCAGCTTCACAGACTTAGTGAAAATAACATGTGAGGATTTAACATCAGGAAGCAATGTTTAGAGCAAGATATCAACATGCTAAAGGATCCGAACATAGCAATTCAAGGCACGACACGAATCTTTTCAAAACATATAAAAAAAGTCCCTTATTGACCATAAGCCAAAAGGGCACAGAAAACATGATGGCACCCATGTAAACATAGCAAGTTTCGTTAACAGACTCAGACTCAGCAGAAAACTGGACATGGCAAAAACAGAGTTACGAAGGCCTCTTCGCGAGCTCGATGCACTCATCAAAAGGCATTGCATGACAAACTAAGCATACTAACAGCAACAAGGCATGATCAAGAAGCTAAATATGGCAAGAACAATCTCATAGCATGCATGGATCAACTACAACAACCTTGGCAAAATTAATTAACACGTAAACATTTTATAGCAAAAGTAGAGCAAGATTGAGTCATGCTAGTGTACTCCATAAATTCAAACAAGGACATGGATGGATAGGGCATAACCATATGCCAAAATCATCCTTACTGAACATACTCAAAAGAAGCATGGATCACTCTGTAGCAACATGAATACATGGCATAAGAATAACAGCAGAGCAAAGACTTACTGAAAATGCCAAGTCCCTGAAATCAGCAATATCATGAGAGCTACTTTGCATGCTTGTGCTAGTCACCAAATTGATCACAAAAATACATGGCATACACCCCTGTAAAGATGGCATGGCATAGCCCAAAACACATGTAGAGCTTATGCCCATATGCAGCACACAATAATCATGGCAAAAATGACAAATGCTCAAGATCTGTTAAGAATCAGGAACTAACATTTTATAGCACTCTTGCAACAGTCATTTGGGCATCAAGATGGACTCAAACAAGCATGTTGCAATGGAACAAAATGAAGAGGACATCCAGATGAACAATTTGATATGTAACACACACAAAACGAATCTACAGATGCAGAGTTATGGCATGATGAAAAGTGCTTCAGGATGCAAAAAAATAAAAGGCAAAAATGGCAAGAGTTGGAGTACAAATTTGGTAAATGACATCTGGGGTGTTACACGCCCGCCTGTTGCCCGAGACTTGCCTGCCCGCGCGGCCCGCTAGGGCCCCCTTACCCAATGGCAGTGGGGCCCCATGCCCAGAACATTCTAAAAATAATAATAAATAAAATAAAATTCTATTAGTTAATTAATTAATTCTATTTAGTTAACTAATTAAAGTTAATTAACATGTTAATTAATCCTAATCACTGTTTAATTAGGAATAGACAATGACAAACGGGCCCCACCCATCAGTTTGACTGGTCAACGGTCAACTTTGACCGCTGATGTCATGATGACATCATAAATTATTTTCATTTAAATTAATCTGTTAATTCCTGGAAATGAATTAAAACATTGAAATTTAATTTAAAATAATCCGTAACTCGGATGGAAATACTTTGTACATGAAAGTTGCTCAGAACGATGAGACGAATCTGAATACGTAGTCTGTTCGTTCACCACACGTTCCTAGCATAGCGGACGTGCAACTTTCCCCCTCTGGTTCGTCTGTCCGAACACATCAAGCATCGGGAATGCTTTCCCGGATGTTTCCCCCCTTCGCCGGCATAGCCTAGTACCACGTTAGGGCATACCTAGCACCGCGTATTGCCTCGTTATGTTTTGAGATGCTTTGTTTGCTCCGTATTTACTGTTTCTTCCCCCCTCTTCTTCTCTGGTAGACCCCGAGACCGACGCTGATGCCACTGAGTACGACTACGGTGTTGAGGACCCCTCCGTCTTGCTAGAGCAACCAGGCAAGCCCCCCTTGATCACCAGATATCGCCTATTCTTTCTCTCTACTTCTTGCATTAGAGTAGTGTAGCATGTTACTGCTTTCGGTTAATCCTATTCTGCTGCATAGCTTGTCATTTTTGCTACAGTTGTTACCCTTACCTGCAATCCTAAATGCTTAGTATAGGATGCTAGTATTCCATTAGTGGACCTACATTCTTGTCCATCTGCCATGCTATACTACCGGGCCGTGATCACTCGGGAGGTGATCACGGGTATATATTTACATATATATTATATGATACATGTGGTGACTAAAGTCGGGTCAGCTCGTAGAGTACCCGCAAGTGATTCCGATGTGGGGGCTGAAAGGACAGGTGGTTCCATCCCAGTAGTGGTGGGCCTGGGTTCCCAACGGCCCCCGACTGTTACTTTGTGGCGGAGCGACAGGGCGGGTTGAGACCACCTAGGTGAGAGGTGGGCCTGGCCCCTGGTCGGTGTCCGCGGTTAGTTCAAAATAAAACGCTTAACGAGATCTTGGTATTTGATCTGAGTCTGGCCACTGGCCTATATGCACTAACCAACTACGCGGGAACAGTTATGGGCACTCGAAGTCGTGGTATCAACCGAAGCCTTCTTGATGTTAGTGACTGAGCGGCGCGCGCCGGATTGGGCTGGAACGCCTGCTCTTGTATTAGGGAGGCTAGGTCTGCTTCCGGCCGCCCATGCAACGTGCAGGTGTGCAATGGGCCATGGGCCCAGACCCCTACACCATAGGATTTAGACCGACATGCTGACCTCTCTGTTCTTCCTAGGTGGGGCTGCGACGTGTTGATCTTCCGAGGCCGGGCATGACCCAGGAAAGTGTGTCCGGCCAGAGGGATTGAGCCTATTGGTTTATGTGGTGCACCCCTGCAGGATAGTTTATCTATTCGAATAGCCGTGTGCTACCTCTTGAGCACTGCGTTGGTTTTCCCCGAAGAGGAAGGGATGATGCAGCAAAGTAGCGTAAGTATTTCCCTCGGTTTTTGAGAACCAAGGTATCAATCCAGTAGGAGGCTACGCACGAGTCCCTCGTACCTGCACAAAACAAATAAATCCTCGCAACCAATGCAAATAGGGGTTGTCAATCCCTATAAGGCCACTTACGAGAGTGAGATCTGATAGATATGATAAGATAATATTTTTGGTATTTTTATGATAAAGATGCAAAGTAAAATAAAGGCAAAGTAAATAGCAAAGGAAATAACTAAGTAGTAGGAGATCAATATGATAAAGATAGGCCATAGGTTTCACTAGTGGCTTCTCTCGAGAGCATAAGTATTCTACGGTGGGTGAACAAATTACTGTAAGCAATTGATAGAATTGACCATAGTTATGAGAATATCTAGGTATGATCATGTATATAGGCATCACGTCTGAGACAAGTAGACCTACTCCTGTCTGCATCTACTACTATTACTCCACTCATGGACCACTATCCAGCATGCATCTAGAGTATTAAGTTAAGAATAGAGTAATGCCTTAAGCAAGATGACATGATGTAGAGGGATAGACTCATGCAATATGAAGAAAACCCCATCTTGTTATCCTCGATGGCAACAACACAATATGTGCCTTGCTGCCCCTACTGTCACTGGGAAAGGACACCACAAGATGGAACCCAAAGCTAAGCACTTCTCCCATTACAAGAAAGATCAATCTAGTAGGCCAACCAAACTGATAATTCGAAGAGACTTGCAAAGATAAACAATCATACATAAAAGAATTCAGAGAAGATTCAAATATTATCCATAGATAGACTTGATCATAAACCAACAATTCATTTGTCTCAACAAACACACCGCAAAAAGAAGATTACATCGAATAGTTCTCCACAAGAGAGGGGAGAACATTGTATTGAGATCCAAAAAGAGACAAGAAGCCATCTAGCTACTAACTATGTGTAACGCCCTCGATGCGGCTATATCTCCTACGTGTCGAAGCACGACTTAGAGGCATAACCGCATTGAAAGCGATGTCGCAAGTAAGGTAATCTTCACAACAACCCATGTAAATAGATAATAGGGGAAAAGGTACATAGTTGGCTTACACTCGCCATGTCACACAAATATATGAATAACATTACAATCATCCAATACACTCACAGTCCGACTACGGTACCAAAATAAAAGATCAACCCCAACATGCGACACGGTCCCCGATCGCCCCAACTGGGCACCACTACTGATCATCTGGGAAAGACACATGGTAACGACGAGAGTCTTCATCGAACTCCCACTTGAGCTCAAGCACATCATCTGGAACGGTATCATTGGTCCCTGCATCTGGTTTTGGAAGTAAACTGTGAGTCACAGGGACTCAGCAATCTCGCACCGTCGCGATCAAGACTATTTAAGCTTATAGGTAAGGCAAGGTAAATATGTGGAGCTGCAGCAAGCGACTAGCATATATGGTGGCTAACCTGTTCGCAAAAGAGAGCGAGAAGAGAAGGCAAAGCACGAACGAAGAACTATGATCAAGAAGTGATCCTATAGCAACCTACGTCAAGCATTACTCCAACACCGTGTTCACTTCCCGGACTCCGCCGAGAAGAGACCATCATGGTTACACACGCGGTTGATTCATTTTAATTAAGTTAAGTTTCAAGTTATCTACAACCGGACATTAACAAATTCCCATCCGCCCATAACCGCGGGCACGACTTTCGAAAGTTCAAATCCTTGCAGGGTAGTCCCAACTTAGCCCATCACAAGCTCTCACGGTCAATGAAGGATATTCCTTCTAGCGGGAAGACCTGATCAGACTCGGCATCCCGATTACAAGACATCCTCAACAATGGTAAAACAAGTCCAAGAAGACCACCCGATGTGCTGACAAATCCCGATAGGAGCTGCACATATCTCGTTCTCAGGGCACATCGGATAAGCTAAGCGTACGGGAGCCAATGTAACCGAAGTTGCCAAGGGACGGCCCCGCACGGTGCTCTGGGTTGGACCAACACTTAGAGAAGCACTGGCCTGGGGGTTCAAAATAAAGATGACCCTTGAGTCCGTGAAACCCAAGGGAAAAAGGCTAGGTGGCGAATGATAAAACCAAGGTCGGGTCTTCCTGGAGGAGTTTTATTCAAGGCGAACTGTCAAGGGGTTCCCATTATAACCCAACCGCGTAAGGAACGCAAAATCTGGGAACATAACACCGATATGACGGAAACTAGGGCGGCAAGAGTGGAACAAAACACTAGGCAAAAGGACGAGCCTTCCACCCTTTACCAACTATATAGGTGCATTAAGATAACAAGATAATATAGTGATATCCTAACAATAAACAATATTCCAACAAGGAACGATCTCCGATCTTCACCTGCAACTAGCAACGCTATAAGAGGGGCTGAGCAAAGAGGTAACATAGCCAATCAACGGTTTGCTAGGACAAGGTGGGTTAGAGGTTTGACATGGCAATTTGGGAGGCATGATAATCAAGTGGTAGGCATCATAGCATAGGCATAGCAAAGAGCGAGCATCTAGCAAGCAAAGATAGAAGTGATTTTGAGGGTATCATCATCTTGCGTGCAAAGTTGTCAGAGTTGACTTGATCCTCATAAGCAAACTCAACGGGCTCCTCGTTAGCGAACTCGCCTCCCGGATCTACCCAAACAAGACAAACAAGCAAAAGGAACACAATCAACCACGTGCAATGCCCGAACAACATGATGCAAACATGGTATGCTATGCGGGATGTGATATGTGATGCATATGCAAGATTTGACAAGGAATGATTGAACCTGGCCTCAACATGGAAATCCAAGAGTGCCACTGGAAAGGTGAGGTGATTTAGGTTGAAATCGATATAAAGATCACCGGAATCGGATGCACGGTTTGGAAATGGCAAGCAAAACAAATATGGCACCGGTCTGCGATAATCAGCAAGTAGCCATCTAAATGCATCAAGATAAATATGCTACAACACACAAACATGACAACAAAATACATGGCAGGGATCCACTCATGATGCTTGACAAAAGATGAACAGTGAGCTACGGCCAATTCATCCATTAACAGGTTCAAACAAGCTTGGCAAAAATGCAAATGATAACAGGTTTCAGACTTAGTAAAATTAACACAAGTCTGGAATTTAACATCAGGTTGCACACTTTGGAGCATAAAAACTACATGCTAAAGGAACTTAACATGGCAAAGCAAGGCATGGAATGAAGCTACTCAAAGCACTTAACAAAAGTCCCTTAGTGACCTTGAGCCAAAAGGGATCAGAAAATACAATTGCAAGCATGTGAACATGGCAAAAACATAATCAGATTATAGACTTAGTGAAAAACTGGAGCATGCAAATCAGTTAACGAGTAGGCATGTTCACGAGCTCGATGCACTCACTACAGAGCATGGCATGACAAACTAAGCATACACCCATCAAGAATACATATCATAGGAGCTAGACATGGCAAGAACAACAACATAGCATGCACGGATCAAAAGCAACATCCTCGGCAAAATCGCTAACAAGTCAACAATCTGCCAGGATTCACGAAATAGCAAAAGTAGAGCTCGATTGACTCAAGCTAAGGTGCTCCATAAATGCAACCAAAGACATGTATGGATAGAGCACCACAATGTTAACAAAACATCCTTACTGATCATCCTCAAAAGGGGCACGGATCACTAGGAAACAACATGAACATATGGCATAATGACAAAATCAGAACAAGGACTTTGTGAATTTCCAAGTCCCTGAAATCAGCATTACCGATTGCACTACTTTGCAAGCTGGTGCTAGTCACCACACATATCACAAAAATACATGGTAAGCACCTCTGTAAAGATGGCATGGCATATAACAGAACTCATGTAGAGCTCACAAGCATATCATGCACACATTAATCATGGCAAAAATGACAAATATCTATTTGATGAAACAGATCTGACAATTATATCACGTAGCCCTCTTCCAACAGCATTTAGGGCATCAAGATGAGCTCAAATGAAAATGATGCAATGAGATGAAATGATGTACTCGTCGAGGCGAACATTTTGATATGCTACATGCGCAAATCGGAGCTACGGACGCGGAGTTACGGCATGCCAAAGATTGCAAAATAAATCTGAGAGAGGGGGAGAAACTCAACCCAGATCTAGGGTTTACTGTAGCGGGTACTGTAGCAGCGGCGGGATCTCGAGGTCTCCGGCGAGGTTGCGGTGGCCTGCAGCGGCGGGCGGCGGCCGGACGCGAGGAGGAAGATGGGGCACGGGTGGCGCGAGGAGGAGATGGGCGATGCGAGCTCGGGCCCTCGGGGGCTGGCTACGGGCTCAGCGGGCCTCGCGCGGGGGCGACCGACGGTTGCCATGTGGCGGCTGCTCACTGGCTCGGGGTGGTGTCCGGCGCGGAGGCGGACATGTCCGGCGGCGGCGCGAGGAATTTTAGGGTTAGGGAAAGAAGAGACCCGGGATTTGGAATGAGGGGTCTATATATAGAGGTAGGAGGAGCTAGGAGACTCCAAATGAGGTGCGGTTTTCGGCAACGCGATCGTGATCGAACGCTCTAGATGATGGAAGGGTCTTTGTTGGGTTTTGGGCCAAATTGGAAGGATGATGGGATGCAACACAAATGAGTCCTTCTCGGTCCCTCGGTTAACCGTTGGAGTATCAAACGAAGTCCAAATGGCACGAAACTTGACAGGCGGTCTACCGGTAGTAAACCAAGGCCGCTTCGCAAGTCTCGGTCCAATCCGCAAATGTTTAACCCCCACACACGAGAAGAGGTAGAAAGGGGCATCGGAGGAGATAGAAGCGCCGGAATGCAAAACGGACAACGGGGAAAATGCTCGGATGCATGAGACAAACACGTATGCAAATGCAATGCACATGATGACATGATATGAGATGCATGACAAAGACAACAACACACGCAGACAAAAACCCGAACCCGAGGAAAATAAAATAACTTAGTGCCAGAAACGGCAAGAGTTGGGATACATATAAGGTAAATTACATCCGGGGTGTTACACTATGGACCCGTAGGTCTGAAGTAAACTACTCACACTTCATCGGAGAGGCTATGGTGTTGATGTAGAAGCCCACCATGATCTATGACCCCTCCGGCAGAGCTCCGGAATAGGCCCCAAGATGGGATCTCATGGATACAGAAAGTTGCGGCGGTGGAATTAGGTTTTTGGCTCCGTATCTGATCGGTTGGGGGGTACGTAGGTATATATAGGAGGAAGGAGTACGTCGGTGGAGCAACAGGGGGCCCACGAGGGTGGAGGGCGCGCCTGGTGGGGGTGGGCGCACCCCCCTACCTCGTAGACTCCTCTTTTCTTTCTTGACGTAGGGTCCAAGTCTCCCGGGTCTTGTTCATTGAGAAAATCACATTCCCGAAGGTTTCATTCTGTTTGGACTCTGTTTGATATTCCTTTTCTACGAAACCCTAAAACAGGCAAAAAACAGTAATTCTGGGCTGGGCCTCCAGTTAATAGGTTAGTCCCAAAAATAATATAAAAGTGGATAATAAAGCCCAATAATGTCCAAAACAGTAGATAATATAGCATGGAGCAATCAAAAATTATAGATATGTTGGAGACGTATCAAGCATCCCCAAGCTTAATTCCTGCTCGTCCTCGAGTAGGTAAATAAAAAACAGAATTTTTTATGCGGATTGCTACTTGGCATAATTTTAATGTAATTCTTCTTAATTGTGGTATGAATATTCAGATCCGAAAGATTCAAGAGAAAAGTTTAATATTGACATAAAAATAATAATACTTTTCAAGCATAGTAACAAAGCAATTATGTCTTCTCAAAATAACATGGCTAAAGAAAGTTATCCCTACAAAATCATATAGTCTTGCTATGCTCTATCTTCACCACGCAAAATATTTAAATCATGCACAACCCCGATGACAAGCCAAGCAATTGTTTCATACTTTTGACATTCTCAAAACTTTTTCAATCTTCACGCAATACATGAGTGTGAGCCATGGATATAACACTATAGGTGGAATAGAGTGGTGGTTGTGGAGAAGACAAAAAGGAAGAATATAGTCTCACATCAACTAGGTGTATCAATGGGCTATGGAGATGCCCATCAATAGATATCAATGTGAGTGAGTAGGGATTGCCATGCAATGGATGCACTAGAGCCATGTGAGTGAGTATATGAAAGCTCAAAAAGAAACTAAGTGGGTGTGCATCCAACTTGCTTGCTCATGAAGACCTAGGGCATTTTGAGGAAGCCCATCATTGGAATATACAAGCCAAGTTCTATAATGAAATATTCCCACTGGTATATGAAAGTGATAACATGAGAAACTCTCTACTATGAAGATCATGGTGCTACTTTGAAGCACAAGTGTGGTAAAAGGATAGTAACATTGTCCCTTCTTTCTTTTTCTCTCATTTTTTTATTTGGGCCTTTTCTCTTTTTTATGGCATCTTTTCTTTCTCTTTTTTTAATTTTTAATCCGGAGTCTCATCCCGACTTATGGGGGAATCATAGTCTCCATCATCCTTTCCTCACTGGGACAATGCTCTAATAATGATGATCACCACACTTTTATTTTTCTTACAACTCAACAATTACAACTCGATACTTAGAACAAAATATGACTCTATATGAATGCCTTCGACAGTGTACCGGGATATGCAATGACTCATGAGTGACATGTATGAAAGAATTATGAATGGTGGCTGTGCCACAAATACGATGTCAACTACATGATCATGCTAAGCAATATGACAATAATTGAGTGTGTCATAATAAACGGAATGGTGGAAAGTTGCATGGCAATATATCTAGGAATGGCTATGGAAATGCCATAATAGGTAGGTATGGTGGCTGTTTTGAGGAAGGTATATGGTGGGTGTATGATACCGGCGAAAGGTGCGCGGTATTAGAGAGGCTAGCAAAGGTGGAAGGGTGAGAAAAGTGCGTATAATCCATGGACTCAACATTAGTCATAAAGAACTCATATAATTATTGCAAAAATCTACAAGTTATCAAAGCAAAGTATTACGCACATGCTCCTAGGGGGATAGATTGGTAGAAAAAGACCATCGCTCGTCCCCGACCACCACTCATAAGGAAGGCAATCAAAAACTAAATCATGCTCCGACTTCATCACATAACGGTCCACCATACGTGTATGCTACGGGAATCACAAGCTTCAACACAAGTATTTCTCAAATTCACAACTACTCAACTAGCATGACTTTAATATCACCATCTCCATATCTCAAAACAATTATCAAGTATCAAACTTATCATAGTATTCAACACACTCATAAGAGAATTTTTTATTTTTGAATACCTAGCATATTAGGATTTAAAGAAAATCACCATGCTATTAAGACTCTCGAAATAATCTAAGTGAATCATGAGAGATCAATAGTTTCTATAAAACAAATCCACCACCGTGCTCTAAAATATATAAGTGAAGTACTAGAGCAAAATTATATATCTCAAAAGATATAAGCGAAGCACATAGAGTATTCTAACAATTTCTAAATCATGTATGGCTCTCTCAAAAGGTGTGTACAGCAAGGATTATTGTGGTAAACTAACAAGCAAAGACTCAAATAATACAAGACGCTCCAAGAAAAACACATATCATGTGGCGAATAAAAATATAGCTCCAAGTAAAGTTACCGATAGAAGTAGACAAAAGAGGGGATGCCTTCCGGGGCATCCCCAAGCTTTGGCTTTTAGGTTTCCTTAGATTATCTTGGAGATGCCATGGGCATCCCCAATCTTAGGCTCTTTCCACTCCTTGTTCCATAATCCATCAAATCTTTACCCAAAACTTGAAAACTTCACAACACAAAACTTAAAGTAGAAAATCTCGTGAGCTCCGTTAGCGAAAGAAAATAAAAGACCACTTCAAGGTACTGTAATGAACTCATTCTTTATTTATATTGTTGTTATACCTGCTGTATTCCAACTTCTCTATGGTTTATAAACTATTTTATTAGCCATAGATTCATCAAAATAAGCAACCAACACACGAAAAACAGAATCTGTCAAAAACAGAACAGTCTGTAGTAATCTGTAGCTAGCGCAAGATATGGAACCCCAAAAATTCTAAAATAAACTGCTGGACGTGTGGAATTTATCTATTAAACATCTTCAAAAAGAATTAACTAAATAGAACTTTCCAAATAAAAATGACAGCAGTTCTCGTGAGCGCTAAAGTTTCTGTTTTTTACAGCAAGTTTAACAAGACTTTCCCCAAGTCTTCCCAATGGTTCTACTTGGCACAAACACTAATTAAACACAAAAAACACAACCAAAACAGAGGCTAGATAAATTATTTATTACTAAACAGGAGCAAAAAGCAAGGAATAAAAATAAAATTGGGTTGCCTCCCAACAAGCGCTATCGTTTAACGCCCCTAGCTAGGCATAACAAGCAAGAATAGATCTAGGTATTGCCATCTTTGGTAGGCAATCCATAAGTGGCTCTCATAATAGATTCATAAGGTAATTTAATTTTCTTTCTAGGAAAGTGTTCCATGCCTTTCCTTAATGGAAATTGGAATCTAATATTTCCTTCCTTCATATCAATAATTGCACCAATCGTTCCAAGGAAAGGTCTACCAAGAATAATAGGACATGAAGGATTGCAATCTATGTAAAGAACAATAAAAAATCTACGGGGACATAATTCCTATTTGCAACAATAAGAACATCATTAATTCTTCCCATAGGTTTCTTAATAGTGGAATCCGCAAGGTGCAAGTTTAGAGAGCAATAATCAAAATCACGGAAACCTAACAAATCACACAAAGTCTTTGGAATCGTGGAAACACTAGCACCCAAATCACATAAAGCATAGCATTCATGGTCTTTAATTTTAATTTTAATATTTGGTTCCCACTCATCATAAAGTTTTCTAGGGATAGAAACTTCCAATTCAAGTTTTTCTTCATAAGATTGCATCAAGGCATCAACGATATGTTTAGTAAACACTTTATTTTGACTATAAGCATGAGGAGAATTTAGCACGGATTGCAACAAGGAAATACAATCAATCAAAGAGCAATTTTCATAGTTAAATTCCTTGAAATCCATAATAGTGGGTTTAGCAACATCTAGGGTTTTAATTTCTTCAATCCCACTTTTATCAAATTTAGCATCAAGATCAACAAATTCCGAATTCTTGGAATGCCTTCTAGGTAAAGGTGGATCATATTCAGTCCCATCATTATCAAGATTAATATTGCAAAACAAAGATTTAATAGGGGACACATCAATAACTTTTAGATCTTCATCTTTATTTTCATAGGAACTAGAAGAACACACTCTTATAAAGGCATCTTTCTTAGCACGCATCCTAGCGGTTCTTTCTTTGCATTCATCAATGGAAATTCTCATGGCTTTGAGAGACTCATTGATATCATGCTTAGGTGGAATAGATCTAAGTTTCAAAGAATCAACATCAAGAGAAATTCTATCAACGTTCCTAGCCAACTCATCAATCTTAAGCAATTTTTCTTTCATCAAAGCATTGAAATTCTTATGCGAGGTAATAAATTCTTTAATATTAGATTCAAAATCAGAGGGCATGTTATTATAATTTCCATAAGAATTGTTGTAGGAATTACCATAATTATTATAGGGATTACTAGGATAAGGCCTAGGATTGAAATTTCCTCTATACGCGTTGTTACCAAAATTGTTCCTACCAATAAAATTCACATCCATAGATTCATTATTATTCTCAATCAAGGTAGACAAGGGCATATCATTAGGATCAGAAGAAACACTCTTATTAGCAAATAATTTCATAAGTTCATCCATCTTTCCATTCAAAACATTAATTTCTTCTATCGCATGCACCTTTTTATTAGTAGATCTTTCAGTATGCCATTGAGAATAATTAACCATAATATTATCTAGGAGTTTAGTAGCTTCTCCTAAAGTGATTTCCATAAAAGTGCCTCCCGCGGCCGAATCTAAAAGATTTCTAGAAGCAAAATTCAATCCGGCATAAAAATTTGAACAATCATCCACAAATTTAAACCATGAGTAGGGTAATTACGTATCATTAATTTCATTCTCTCCCAAGCTTGTGCAACATGTTCATGATCAAGTTTCTTAAAATTCATAATATCGTTTCTAAGAGAGATGACCTTAGCGGGAGGAAAATACTTAGAGCTAAGAGCATCTTTGCACTTGTTCCATGAATCAATACTATTTTTAGGGAAAGACGAAAACCTAGCTTTAGCACGATCTCTAAGCGATAAGGAAATAGCTTCAATTTAACAATATCATTATCCACATCTTTCTTCTTTTGCATGTCACACAAATCAACGAAGCTATTTAGATGGGTAGTGGCATCTTCACTAGGAAGGCCGGAAAACGGATCTTTCATGACAAGATTCAGCAAAGAAGTATTAATTTCACAAGATTCAGCATCGGTAAGAGGAGCAATCGGAGTGCTAATAAAATCATTGTTGTTGGTATTGGTGAAGTCACACAATTTAGTATTATCTTGAGCCATCTGACAAGTAAGCAAACTAACACACAAGCAAACAGAAAGCAAGCGGGCAAAAAGAGGCAAATAGAGAGGGAGATGGATGATAGAGAGAGAGAGGGCGAATAAAACGGCAAGGGTGAAGTGGGGGAGAGGAAAACGAGAGGCAAATGGCAAATAATGTAATGCGCCAGACAAGGGTATGTGATGGGTACTTGGTATGTTGACTTTTGCGTAGACCTCCCCGGCAATGGTGCCAGAAATCCTTCTTGCTACCTCTTGAGCACTACGTTGGTTTTCCCCGAAGAGGAAGGGATGATGCAGCAAAGTAGCGTAAGTATTTCCCTCAGTTTTGAGAACCAAGGTATCAATCCAGTAGGAGGCTACGCGCGAGTCCCTCGTACCTGCACAAAACAAATAAATCCTCGCAACCAACGCAAATAGGGGTTGTCAATCCCTATAAGGCCACTTACGAGAGTGAGATCTGATAGATATGATAAGATAATGTTTTTGGTATTTTTATGATAAAGATGCAAATTAAAATAAAGGCAAAGTAAATAGCAAAGGAAATAACTAAGTAGTAGGAGATCAATATGATAAAGATAGACCCGAGGGCCATAGGTTTCACTAGTGGCTTCTCTTGAGAGCATAAGTATTCTACGGTGTGTGAACAAATTACTGTTGAGCAATTGACAGAATTGAGCATAGTTATGAGAATATCTAGGTATGATCATGTATATAGGCATCATGTCCGAGATAAGTAGACCGACTCCTGCCTGCATCTACTACTATTACTCAACTCATCGACCGCTATCCAGCATGCATCTAGAGTATTAAGTTAAAAACAGAGTAACGCCTTAAGCAAGATGACATGAAGTAGAGGGATAGACTCATGCAATATGAAGAAAACCCCATCTTGTTATCCTCGATGGCAACAATACAATACGTGCCTTGCTGCCCCTACTGTCACTGGGAAAGGACACCGCAAGATTGAACCCAAAGCTAAGCACTTCTCCCATTGCAAGAAAGATCAATCTAGTAGGCCAAACCAAACTGATAATTCGAAGAGACTTGCAAAGATAACCAATCGTACATAAAAGAATTCAGAGAAGATTCAAATATTATTCATAGATAGACTTGACAATTCATCGGTCTCAACAAACACACTACAAAAAGAATATTACATCGAATAGTTCTCCAGAAGAGAGGGGGAGAAGATTGTATTGAGATCCAAAAGGAGAGAAGAAGCCATCTAGATACTAACTATGGACCCGTAGGTCTGAAGTAAACTACTCACACTTCATCGGAGAGGCTATGGTGTTGATGTGGAAGGCCTCCGTGATCGATGCCCCCTCCGGCGGAGCTCCGGAACAGGCCGCAAGATGGGATCTCGTGGATACAAAAAGTTGCGGCGGTGGAATTAGGTTTTTGGCTCCGTATCTGATCGTTTGGGGGTACATAGGTATATATAGGAGGAAGGAGTACGTCGGTGGAGCAACAGGGGGCCCATGAAGGTGGAGGGCACGCCTGGTGGGGGTGGGGGTGGGCGCGCCCCCCTACCTCGTGGCCTCCTCTTTTCTTTCTTGACGTAGGATCCAAGTCTCCCGGGTCTTGTTCGTTGAGAAAATCACGTTCCCGAAGGTTTCATTCCGTTTGAACTCCGTTTGATATTCCTTTTCTTCGAAACCCTAAAACAGGCAAAAAACAGCAATTCTGGGCTGGGCCTCCGGTTAATAGGTTAGTCCCAAAAATAATATAAAAGTGGATAATAAAGCCCAATAATGTCTAAAACAGTAGATAATTAGCATGGAGCAATCAAAAATTATAGATACGTTGGAGACGTATCACCGTGTCCCTCGGTAAAAGGATGACCCGGAGTTGTACCTTGACCTTATGACAACTAGAACCGGATACTTAATAAAACACACCCTTTCAAGTGCCAGATACAACCCGGTGATCGCTCTCTTAGAGGGCGACGAGGAGAGGATCGCCGGGTAGGATTAAGCTATACGATGATACTTGGAGAACTTACCATCTACTCTCTTCTACTGCTTCAAGATGGAGGCTGCCAGAAGCAGTCTTCGATAGGACTAGCTATCCCCCTCTTACTCTGGCATTTTGCAGTTCAGTCCACAGATACTACCCATTTCATTGATACCATTGCATATGTAGTGTAGATCCTTGCTTGCGAGTACTTTGGATGAATACTCACGGTTGCTTTGCTCCCTCTTTTCCCACTTTCCTTTCTTCTCGGTTGTCACAACCAGATGCTGGAGCCCAGGAGCCAGGCGCCACCGACAATGACTCCTACTACACCAGAGGTGCCTACTACTACGTGCAGGCCGCTGACGATGACCAGGGGTAGTTTAGGAGGATCCCAGGCAGGAGGCATGCGCCTCTTTCGATCTGTATCCCAGTTTGTGCTAGCCATCTTATGGCAACTTGTTTAACTTATATCTGTACTCAAATATTGTCGTTTCCGCTGACTCTTCTATGATCGAGCACTTGTATTCGAGCCCTCGAGTCCCCTGGCTTGTATTATGATGCTTGTATGACTTATTTATTTTTAGAGTTGTGTTGTGATATCTTCCCGTGAGTCCTTGATCTTGATCGTACATGTTTGCGTGTATGATTAGTGTACGATTGAATCGGGGGCGTCACAGTTAGCACGGAATACAAATCCATCATTAACGACAAACTTGTTCCACGTTCCTCCTTCTTTACAATTCTGCATTACATCTTTAAAATCAGCATCATGCACATATTGATCTTTGATGGTCTCCAAACTAGATATTTTGAAGTCAAGTTGTGAAAGCATAGTATAGCGACGAGACAATGCATCAGCAATACCATTTTCTATACCCTTCTTGTGTTTAATGACATAAGGGAAAGTCTCAATGAATTCAACCCATTTAGCATGTCTACGATTCAGTTTAGCTTGACTTTTAATATGTTTCAACTATTCATGATCAGAATGTATAACAAATTCTTTGGGCCATAAATTATGTTGCCATGTTTCTAAAGTCCGAACAAGAGCATATAATTCTTTATCATAAGTAGAATAATTCAGACTAGGCCCACTCACTTTTTCAGAAAAGTATGCAACAGGTTTGCCATCTTGTAATAACACACCTCCTAATCCAATTACACTAGCATCACATTCAAGCTCAAAAGTCTTATTAAAATCAGGAAGTTGGAGTAAAGGAGCATGTGTCAACTTATCTTTCAATACCGTGAAGGCTTCTTCTTGTGCGGTACCCCAAACAGAAGGTACATCCTTCTTTGTAAGCTCATTGAGAGGTGCAGCAATGGTGTTGAAATCTCTCACAAAACACCTATAGAATCCAGCGAGGCCAAGAAAACTCCTCACTTGTGTGACTGTTTTGGGCTGCGGCCAACTCTCAATAGCTTCAATCTTGTCTTTATCTACTTCAATTTCCTGTGGAATAACAAAATAGCAAAGAAAAGATACTCGGTCGGTGCAGAAGGTGCACTTCCCAAGATAACCAAACAAACGTGCATCACGTAGAGCAAAAAAAATAGCACGTAAATGTTCCAAATGTTTCTCCAAAGATCTGCTATAAATCAGTACATCATCAAAATGGACTACCACAAATTGTCCAATGAAAGCACGTAAAACTTCGTTCATTAATATCATGAAAGTACTAGGTGCATTAATTAACCCAAAAGGCCTGACTAACCACTCATATAATCCAAACGTAGTTTTAAATGATGTTTTCCATTCATCTCCCAATTTCATATGAATTTGATGGTATCCACTACGCAAATCAACTTTGTAGAATAGTGTAGAGCCACTCAATTCATCAAGCATGTCATCTAGCCTAGGAATAGGATGACGATAATGAATAGTAATATTATTTATGCCTCTACAATCAACACACATACGCGACGTACCATCCTTTTTTGGCACTAGTATAATAGGAACAGCACAAGGACTAAGAGATATGCGTATATAACCTTTGTCGAGCAGCTCCTGCACTTGACACATAATCTCCTTCATCTCCTCTGGATTGGTACGGTATGGCGGAGGGTTAGGAAGCGAAGCACCGGGAATTAAGTCAGTCTGATGCTCAATCCCTCGAATAGGTGGTAATCTTGGTGGAACGTCTTTTGGAAAGACGTCAGCGAACTCCTGCAAAATGTTAGTGACAGCAGGAGGCAAATAGGAAGGTACATCCTCGAAAGAAAATAATGCCTCTTTGCACACAAAAGCATAGCAAACAGATTTGCTGAAATCTAGATCATCAATATCAGATTTGGTGGCAAGTAAACATGCACTTTTCAATATAATTTCAGAAGCCACACTAGATGGTTTATTATTAGGCTTCATTTGTTGCTCAAATTCTTTTGCCACAATCTGATTTTCACTCTTATGTTTCTCCTGTTTTGCTTTATTAGCTCTATTAATATCATCTTTCAAAATTGAATCAGGAGTCATAGGAAGCAAAGTAATATTTTTGTCCTTATGAACAAGAGTATACTGATTATTTCTACCATGGTGTACAGAATTTTTATCAAATTGCCATGGTCTACCAAGTAATAAGAAACATGCTTGCATAGGTACCACATCACAATCAACATAATCAGCATATGTAGAGATACTAAAATGCACACGAACAGTACGTGTTACCTTAACCTTGCCGCTGTTGTTGAACCATTGGATGTAGTAAGGATGTGGATGTGGTCTTGTGGTGAGAGATAGCTTCCCCACCATATCCATGCTAGGCAAGTTGTTGCAGCTCCCTCCATCTATGATGACACGAACAGAACGTTCCTTCACAACTCTCTTTGTATGGAACAAATTATGCCTCTAATTTTGGTCAGCTTGTGTAACCTGCACACTCAAAACACGTTGAGCAACTAAACATTCATACCTGTCAGCATCTTTAGCAGCCATGTATTGCGTCTTATGATCAGAATCATCTCCACTGTGCTCTTCACTTGTAATAAGAGCCAAAGTATCCTCAATATAGTCACTAGCGGACTCATAACCACCATCCTCCATTACAATCATCACACTCTTAGATGGGCATTGTCTCGCATAATGATCTCCACCCTTGCAACGATGGCAAATAATACCATGTGTTTGCCTTGTTGATGCCATGGATGAAGAAGAACTTTGTGCAGGCCCAGAAGGTGTGCTCTTTGCAGATAGTGGTGGTTGTGCCTGCTTTCTTGTATCATGGTTGGCAGTGGCAGCTGACGGAGGCATCGGTGCAGCAGAATGTGTGGAAGTAGAGGATGCACATGGTGTCCATGATGAAGGTCGACCTGTAGAAAAGTTAGTTCGCGCCAATGCCTGTCGATCCCGCACTTCATGTTCAGCTTTGCAAGCAAGATGGAATAAACGAGTAATATTATTATATTCCTTATACTCTAGAATGGTCTGAATTTCTCTATTTAATCCACCCATAAAACATGCAAGCATAGCTTCATTCTCCTCAACAATACCACATCGAATCATGCCGGTTTGTAATTCCTGGTAATATTCTTCTACAGAAATTTTTCCTTGTCTTAAGCATTGCAATTTTTGAAGTAATTCACATTGATAATATGGTGGAACCGAACGGGTACGCAGAGTAGTTTTCGAAGCAGCCCAAGTAGCTAGAATAGGATATAATCTACAATGTTCAGACCACCAAACACATGCAAAACTAGTGAAAGCACAAATAGTTGCAGGAACACGTCTCTCCTCAGGATATTGTAAACATGTAAAACGTTGTTCAATTTCTAACTCCCAAGTAAGATATATATCAGGAACATATCTACCCTCAAATGATGGAATATTCAATTTTAGTTTAGGAAGATGGTCATGATCTCGTACCTCAGGTGGTTGTGCAGCCCTACCATTGTGATGATATGCATGAGCGTGCCCTGGTGGCGGTGGTGCTGGTGGTTGCACGTAGTTCTGATTTTGGTCAACCTCATCCTTGTAATGGTCCTCCACCTCTGCAGTAGTAGCAGGAGCTACAGAAGCATCAACAGCGGCACTAGAATTTTGACCAGGCTCAAGGGGAATTGGCCGTGCCCGTCCCACTTGATTTGGAAGGCGATGTTGTTGTTGTTGTTGTTGTTGTTGTTGTTGTTGTTGTGGAGGTACGTTAGGTGCAGCCGGTGGTGGTGGTGGAAGACGCGTGAGCAATTCATTAAACTTGTTATCGAGCTTTGTTTCGAATGTCTTCTCCATGCCATCTATCTTCTCCATGGCCTCTTCAAATCTGTTTAGCACATCTTGCACCTGTCCACTCATCATTTGCCGAAAACTTATCATGAAGCTCCTTGTTCGTCAAGTTCTCCCAGTCAATCTTGTCGGCTTGTGATCCTGCCATGGTTAGTAGCATTGGAAACACACAAGAATATGATCCTACGGACTACTAACAAGAGGTGGTGGTGGGTGTCACAAATCCATCAAGCAAATCTCAAATTCTTACCAATTCTTACCTAGCAGCAGGCGGTGATTGGCAACCGTTGTAGTCAAAACTCTCAAAGCTTGGATAGAGCGATTACCAAGGAGATTCAAACGCATGACGTAGATGTATGTGGAGCTAGGAAAGCATATAATATGGTAGCAAAAAGGGTCAGCAATAATCAATTCAAAGATGCAAAGCTAAATAAACGCTCAACGACCGTACTATGCTGGTCCTAGGCTAGACCGTACTAGAGACGCGAGCCTAGAACACGAACAAAATCACGGGGTGGCACGTAAACAAGGGAAAAGCACAATCTGGAAAAAAATCGCTCTGTGTTTTTTTGCGCTCCTCTTTTTTTGCGAAAAAATCACTATAATGGCGAGTGTCTCAAAACTCTTCCCAGGTCAAACTGACAGGATGGGCACTGAATTTTTTTGACTATTTTTTTATGGAAATCAGGGCAGCGACGACGAAAAAGTGCGACAAAAAAATCACTATGATGGCACGTGGCTCAAAAGACTCAGAAAAGCCTAAAAATAGGATAGGGAAGAATATTTTCGAACGCCGAAATTTTGGCCTAAAAACTGCCCAGGGGTTTCCAGACTCTTTTTTTTGAAACCTACTCAGGCAAGGAAACACTTAGATGGATCTCGAAAACAAATCTAATATGAAAGGAACTCGGATTGGTGGTGGATATATGGTGGTAGGATATGGCAGCGGTGGTTGTATATGTCAGCAATGGTGGTAGCGGTGGTGTTATATGGATACAGATCGGTGGTGGTATATGGATACGAATCGGTGGCGGATAAGCGGTGGTGGTAGATGGAAGGGGCGATGATGATGGTGCGGCCGAGGCGTGACAACTTATGACCAGAACACGAAACTCTAAAAGACTAGACGCTAAGACCAGCAACTAAACAAGACGATGCAACCGCAAATTCAACAAAGCAAAAACCCTAAAAAGATTATGCAAAGGCTCAGATTGGTTCGGATATGATGAACTAACCCTAATTTTTTTGTGCCTTTTTTGTGGACTGTAGGTATGAAGAACAGACTCGATCTAAACTACAAAAAACTGTAAAATCTCACCTTGCAACCTAAAAATCTGATACCACTTGATAGAGGCGAAGGTGTCCCGATGTTTCAATGAGATAGTGGCTATCGTTTTCTGTGCGAGTCGACCTTGCCAATCCGACTACGAACGTGCGAGAGTGGCGCCTTAGCAATCGCTAAACCAACTTTCGAGGGGTTATGGACCACGCCGGAGCACGATCAACCTGACCACGAGGGTCCGTTTCCTGTGAGCGAACGAAGAACAAGCAAGAAACTGAGATTGCAATCTGGATATTGCGAATATAAGAGGAATGCTTTATTAATGAAGGTGGGGTTCTGTGATGCCTTTGTCTGCTCGTTGAACAAAAATGAAGTACGCGAAGTTGCAGCTATGGCGAACTTATAATCTAAACAAAACCCAACGTCTAAACGATGCCCTAAGGGCTGTATATATGGAGGAGAGAGGGGGAATTTCGTGGCCCTTGGAGGAGGGGTCCGAAACCAACCCTAACTCTTGTTTCCTCACACATACGGACTCTAAAAACAGCCTATAATCAAGTATTTTGAAATTACATGGGCCTGGCCCAAAAATAAGGTGACGCAAGACCTAGAATAGCCTCTGGACAAAATTTATGAAGTGGCATCTTGTATATTTTGTCCAAGGATTCATGCACTCATTATGGTGGCTTCAAAGTCCTGGACTCATCACTTGTAACTCTGTTCTTATTCCCCTTGCGCACGCCATCATCTCCATGCTTGAACTTGCTCCAAGGTTCATCTTTCTTGTCCAAGCTAGGCCCTTCATTTCTAAGCAAAACAAATGTATCCAATTTAGGCAGCATCATATTCTCATGAACGTTAGAATCGTTACTAAGAAACGGAAGTACCTGGTAATTTAATTGGCGTGCGCGAGCTCTAGTAATTGGTCCAGTATGTATAGCAGAAGGGGCTGTGGGTGTAACAATGGTATTGATGTCCTCATCAGTATCTTGGTGAGGTAGCACCCAAGTTCCGTTTGTGTCCTTATGCATGTCAAGTAGGAAGGAGTTCACCTTGGTTTCCGATGCACGTTCTCTAGCTCTTGTCACAGGTCCACGTGGGGCTTGAAGTGTTGGTGTAGAGTCCATGTGGATGATGGAAGGATGATCCGCATCACCAAATGTCGGGATCGGGGCTCCGGGGACCCAAGAAGGTTTGAACATTGGGGTCTGCCCGCTACCTTTGCCAAGCCCTACCTTGCAACCCACTATCTCACGACGATGCTTGATACGTCCATTTTGCATCATGTTTTCCTACTATTATTTATAGTGTTTTTATGCAATATAACACTTTGTGGAGCAATTCTAATGCCTTTGCTCTCATAATATGCAAGGTTTGCACAAAGAGGGAGATTGCGGGTAGCTAGAATTCGGGACCTAAAAAGGCTATGTCAGAGATACCTATTCTGCACATCTCCAAATGAGCTGAAATTTTACGGAGAGTTATTTTGAAATATATAAAAATATTGGAGAAAACTGGAGGTGGCCACCCATGTGCCCACTAGGCACCAGGGCGCGCCACCCCTTCCAAGCGCACCCTAGTGGGTAGTGGGGGCCCTGGCCAACCTCTGGTGCCCATCTTCTGGTATATAAGGTCTTTTGACCTAGAAAAAATAAAGGGAGGACTTTCGGGACGCAGTGCCGATGTATCGAGGCAGAACTTGGGCAGGAGCACTTTTGCTCTTCGGCGAAGTAATTTTGCCGGGGATACTTCCCTCCCAGAGGGGGAAATCTAGGCCATCGCCATCACCAACAACCCTCTCATCGTAGGAGGGCCAATCTACATGAACATCTTCAACGGCGCCATCTCATCGGAAAACCCTAGTTCATCTCTTGTGTTCAATCTTTGTATTAAAACCTTAGATTGGTACTCCCTCCGTTCCGAATTACTTGTCGCAGGTATGGATGTATCTAGATGTATTTTAGTTGTAGATACATCCATTTTTGCGACGAGTAATTTGGAACGGAGGGAGTACTTGTGGGGGACTAGTAGTGTTGATTACATCTTGTAGGATGGGTCCAAAACCAACTCTAACTTTGTTTCCCCACACGTACGGACTCTAAAAACGGCATATACTTAAGTATTTCGTAATTAAATGGGCCTGGCCCAAAAATAAGGTGACGCAACACCTACAATAGCCTATGGACAAAATTTGTGAAGTGGCATCTTGTATATTTCGTCCAAGCCTTCACGCACTCATTATGGTGGCTTCAACGTCCTGCAATATTCACTTGAAACTCTATTCTTGTTCCCCTTGCGCATGCCATCATCTCCATGCTTGTTCTTGCTCCAATGTTCATCCATCTTGTCCAAGCTAGAACCTTCATTTGTAAGCAAAACAAATGTATCCAATTTAGGCAGCATCATATTCTCATGAACATTAGAATCATTACCAAGAAACTTAAGTACCTGGTAATTTAATTGGCGTACGCAAGCTCTAGTAATTGGTCTAGTATGTATAGCAGCAGGGGTTGTGGGTGTAACAATGGTATTGATGTCCTCATCACTGGAGGGCGCCCCCCCCTAGGGCACGCATTCCGAGCTTGTGGCCCCCTCGGGCACCCCCTTGACATGAGACCGACGCCAAAAATTCTTATAAATACCCAAACCTCCGAAAAGAACCCTAGATCGGAAGTTCTGCCGCCGCAAGCCTCTATGGCCACGAAAAACCAATCGGGAGCCCGTTCCGGCACCCTGCAGGAGGGGGAAACCATCACCGGAGGCCATCTCCATCATCCTGGTGGCCACCACGATGAGGAGGGAGTAGTTCACTCTCGGAGTTGAGGGTATGTACTAGTAGCTATGTGTTTGATCGCTCTCTCTCTCCGTCTCTCTCTCGTATTCTTAATTTGGCACGATCTTGATGTAGCACGAGCTTTGTTACTATAGTTGGATCATATGGTGTTTCTCCCTCTCTATATTCTTGTGATGAATTAAGTTTTACCTTTGACGTTTTGCTATTATCAGATTGAACACTTTTATGGATTTGAGAACACTTGATGTATGTCTTGTGTGGGATTCCCATGGTGACAATGGGGTGTACTATTGACTCACTTGATGTATGTTTTGTCACTCAACTCATGGATTCTGGATATGACATTGGGGTAATCTATGCATAGGTGTTGATGCATGTTTTCATCCCTTTTTCTCCAGTAGAAATCTTGGGGCACTTTGAGGTTCTTTGTGTTGGATTGAATATTATGACTCTGAAGTTGTTTGATGCATATCGTATAATTGGCCGATGGATACTTGTGGTGACATTGGAGTATCTAGGTGACATTAGGGTTGATTGATGTGTATCATATGGTATTATTTTAGTATGAACTCTAGGGTTGTTTGTGACACTTCTAGGAATAGCTCAACAGATTGATCAGACAGAATAACTTTGAGGTGGTTTCGTACCCTACGAGCAATTTCATCTTATGTTCTCCACGATAGGAACTTTGGAGTGACTCTTTGTCGCACGTTGAGGGATTGCCATTTGATTTAATTATGTTATCATTGTTGAGAGACTTTGCACTAGTGAAAGTATGAACCCTAAGCCTTGTTTTCAATCATTGCAAATACCGTTTTTGCTCACTTTTACTACTTGCTACCTTGCTGTTTTTATATTTTCATATTACAAAAACATATATCTACTATCCATATTACACTTGTATCACCATCTCTTTGCCTAACTAGTGCACCTATACAATTTACCATTGTATTGGGTGTGTTGGGGACACATGAGACTCTTTGTTATTTGGTTGCAGGGTTGTTTGAGAGGGACCATCTTCATCCTACGCCTCCCACTAATTGATAAACCTTAGGTCATTCACTTGAGGGAAAATTGCTACTGTGATACAAAACCCTGCGCTTGGAGGCCCAACAAGAGTCTACAAGAAGAAAGGTTTCATATTAGACATCAACCCCTACCTGGCCCACCAAATGTCGTAATCAGGGCTCCGGGGACCCAAGAAGGTTCAAACATTGGGGTGCGCCCTCTACCTTTGCCGAGCCCTACCTTGCAACCCACTATCTCACGGCGATGCTTGAAACGACCATATTGCATCATGTTTTCCTACTGTTATTTATAGTGTTATGCAATATAAGACTTTGTGGAGTAATACTAATGCATTTGGTCTCCTAATATGCAAGTTTACACAAAGAGGGAGATTGCGGGCAGCTAGAATTCTGGACTTAAAAAAGCTATGTCAGTGATACCTATTCTGCACATCTACAAACGAGCTGAAATTTTACAGAGTTATTTTGAAATATATAAAAACATTGGAGAAAAGAGATACTGGGTGAGGCCACCCATTTTCCCACTAGGCACCATGGCGCGACATCCCCTCCAGGCGCGCCCTAGTGGGTAGTGGGGGCCCCTGGCCAACCTCTGGTGCCCATCTTCTGGTATATAAGGTCTTTTGACCTAGAAAAAATAAAGGGAGGATTTTCGGGATGGAGTGCCGCTGTCTCGAGGCAGAACTTGGGCAGGAGCACTTTTGCTCTTCGGCTGAGCAATTCTACCGGGATACTTCCCTCCAGGAGGGGGTAATCCAGGCCATCGGCATCACCAACAACCCTCTCATCGTGGGAGGGTCAATCTACATCAACATATTCAATGGTGCCATCTCATCTGAAAACCCTAGTTATCTCTTGTGTTCAATCTTTGTATCAAAACCTTAGGTTTGTACTTGTGGGTGACTAGTGGTGTTCATTACATCTTGTAGTTGTTGCTAGTCGGTTATTTGGTAGAAGATTATATGTTCAGATCTATCATGATATTCAATACCCCTCTGATCTTGACCATGAATATATTTTGTGAGTAGTTACTTTTATTCTTGAGGACAAGGTAGAGAAGTCTTGTCATAAGTAATCATCTGAATTTGATATTCGTTCGATATTTCGATGATATGTATGTTGTGATTCCCTTAATGGAGTTATGTGAACATCGACTAGATGAAACTTCACCATCTTTGGGCCTAAGGGAATGCATTGTGGAGTAGTTATTAGATTATGGGTTGCTAGAGTGACAGAAACTTGAACCCTAGTCTATGCGCTATTTTGTAAGGGGCTGATTTGGATCCATATGTTTAATGCTATGGTTAGATTTTATCTTAATTCTTCTTTCATAGTTGTGTATGCTTAGGAGAGGGGTTAATCAAACGTGGAAGGCTTGTTCAAGTAAGAACAGCACCCAATCACCGGTCCACCCACATATCAAATTATCAAAGTAGCGAACGCAAATCAAACCAACATGATGAAAGTGACTAGATGAAATTTCCATGTGTCCTCAAGAATGCTTTGCTTACTATAAGAGATTGTTTTGGACTGTCCTTTGCTACAAAAACAATTGGGCTACCTTGCTGCACCTATTGTTACTATTGCTACTTGTTACTTGTTATAAATTATCTATCTATAAAACTACATGTTACCGACAATTTCAGTGCTTGTAGACATTACCTTGCTGAAAATCGCTTGCCATTTCCTTGTACTCCTCGTTGGCTTCAACACTCTTACTTATCGAAAGGACTACGATTGATTCCCTATACTTGTGGGTCATCAATGCCCTAACATTCTTGAGCTAGAGAAGAAGTAGAGAGAACACGACAGTTTACGCAGGTTCAATCCACCTTGCGGTGTAAGACCCTACTCCTGCTTTGTGGTTGGATTGACTCGCGAGGGATGATGAGTATGAGAATACAAGGGGGGAAATGAGCGACCTCCGGAGCGATCTCTTATACTACGACGGCACCTGCGGCCTGCCCATACTTATACTAGCCCTGGTCCTCTTCCCCCAAAAACACCCAGCAGGAAGGGTTGCCACAACGGCCAGTTTGAAGGGGGACGGGAGTACAACTTATACTAACTAAAGGTCGTCTTCGCCTGCAAAAGCCTACTGCCATGACACACTGGTGGGATCGGTGATGACCTCCGTCCTGGCGAGCCTGCTATCCTAGTCTTCTTGCACCGAACGGGGAACCTTTGGGGACTGCTTCGGGAACCAGCGCGCTGTCCTTGCACCCTTAAACACCAAAGAGGAAAGCCTACTTATCCACACCTGTTGGAGCTCCTCTAGGCCTCATCCATCGCCACACGCGTCACCCACGTGAAGACGCAGGGCCGCATACTCTGTTGAACATCTCTTGACTCGCATGCCTCCGCGGGGGGGGGGGGGGCTCAGGAAGTGATGAGGACATCAATACCTTGTTACACCCATAGATCCTGCTGCTATACATACTAGACCAATCACTACTGCTCGTGCATGCCAATTGAATTACCAGGTACTTCCGTTTCTGGGTAACAATTCTAATGTTCATGAGAATATGATGCCACCTAAATTGGATACTTTTCTGTTGATTACTAATGAAGGGTCTAACATTGACAAGAGGGATGAACACTGGAGCAGAAACAAGCATGGAGATGAAGGCGCGCGTGAAGGGAACCAAAACGTCGTTTCTAGTGTAGATTTCGATACTTTGAAGCCTCCTTGAATACATACAAGGACATGTAGGAAATATACAAGATGCCATTCATAAATTTCATCCATAGCTTATAATAGGTGCTACGTGATAACCCACAAGTATAGGGGATTGAAACAGTTTTCAAGGGTAGAGTATTCAACCCAAATTTATTGATTCGACACAAGGGAAGCCAAAGAATATTCTTAAGTATTAGCAGTTGAGTTGTCAATTCAACCACACCTGAAAGACTTAATATCTGCAGCAAAGTATTTAGTAGCAAAGTAGTATGGAAGTAACGGTAACGGTGGCAAAAGTAACAGTAGCAGTTTTGTAACAATTGTAACAATGGCAACGGCAAAGTAACTAGCAAAGATCAATGTGTGAAGAGCTCGTAGGCAATGGATCGGTGATGCAATGACATTCATCATGCAAAAGTTATAACCTAGGGTGACACAGAACTAGCTCCAATTCATCAATATAATGTAGGCATGTATTCCATATATAGTCATACGTGCTTATGGAAAAGAACTTGCATGACATCTTTTGTCCTACCCTCTCGTGGCAGTGGGGTCGTAATGCAAACTAAGGGATATTAAGGCCTCCTTTTAATAGAGACCTGGAACAAAGCATTAGCACTTAGTGAATACATGAACTCCTCAAACTATGGTAATCACCGGAAAGAATCCCAATTATTGTCACCTTGGGGCATGCGGATCATAACTCGTAATAGGTGTCTACAACTTGCAATATAGGATCAAGAACACAATTATATTCATGAAAGCATAATAGGCTCATATCTGTAATCATGGCACTCGGGCCCTAGTGACAAGCATTAAGCATAGCAAAGTCATAGCAACATCAATCTCAGAACATAGTGGATACAGGGATCAAACCCTAACAAAACTAACTCGATTACATGATAAATCTCATCCAACCCATCACCGTCAAGCAAGCCTACGATGGAATTACTCACACACGGCGGTGAGCATCATGAAATTGGTAAAGGAGGAAGGTTTATGATGATTATGGCGATGAATCCCCTGTTCGGAGCCCCGAACGGACTCCAGATCAGCCCTGCCGATGAAGAACATGAGGCGGCGACATTTCCGTATCATAAAACGTGATGAATCCTTATCCTCGATTTTTTTTCTCCGCGGATGTGAATATATAGATTCGGAGTTAGGGTCGGAGGAGGTCTAGGGGACCCACCAGCCAAGGGGTGTGCCCCCCACCCTTGTGGTCACCTAGTGGGTCCCCTCTAGTTCATTCTTTCGCCAATATTTTTTATATTCCAAAAATATTCTCCGTAAATTTTCAGGTCAACCCGAGAATTTTTATTTCTGCACAAAAATAACACCAAGGCAATTCTGCTGAAAACAGCGTTAGTCCGGGTTAGTTCCATTCAAAGCATGCAAATTAGAGTCCAAAACATGGCAAAAATCAGAAAAGTAAATACGATGGAGACGTATCAACTCCCCCAAGCTCAACCCATTGCTTGTCCTCAAGAAATTCAGTTGAAAAACTAGAAGTGATAAAGAAAAACTTTTACAAACTCTGTTTGATCTTGTTGTTGCAAATATGTATAACCAGCATTCAGGTTTTCAGCAAAGATTATGAACTAACCGTATTCACAATAACATTTAGGTCTCACATTTACTCATATCAATGGCATAATCAACAAGTGAGAAATAATAATGAATCTCGGATGAAAACACTTTTTCAAAACAATCATGATATGATATAATGGTATCTCACTAGCCCTTTCCGAGACCGCAAAACATAAATGTAGAGCACCCCTGAAGATCAAGGACTGGCTAGACATTGCAATTCATGGTAAAAGAGATCCAGTCATACTCAATATAAATTAATAACAAAGCATATAAATGATTGTGGTGCTCTCTAACTAGTTCTTTTTATAAGAATGATGATGCAACAATAAAAGTAAATAGATAGGCCATTCGCACAAGGAAGCAGGGATTTTGCAGAGGTGCTAGAGCTCGAGCTTTTAAAATAGCGATAAATATATTTTTTTGACTGGGAACTGTAGGGAAACTCCCCACAACCATTGTAAATTTATTCCAAAAAATACAGTATGTACAAGGTTACCAAGAGTAACCAACAAGGAAGATAGGGGGAGGGGGAGGGACTACTCACCTAATTACAAAACTATGTAGAGAAGGTATACATCAAGGGGGAAGATAAGCCACCCACCTAACTAGATCATCCCTGAACCTAGGCTTCATTCTATGAGCAAGCAGAGACATATCATGAACAAAAGCTCCTCTCCAATAGTTGAAACTAGGCCTCTCCTTTCTGAACACCTTTCCATTCCTAATCAACCAGATATTCCAGCATGCAGTAAAGACCACCTCAGCAAAAAATTGCTTGGCAAAGTCCCTCCTAGCGTGCACAGCTATTTCAAACATAGTATTACCCAAACCCCAATCAATCTGCAAGTAGTTCCAGACACGCTGACTGAAATTACATGTTAAGAAAAGATGGTCTATATCCTCCCTAGACTGTGTTGGACAGAGCACACATTGCACTCCATCATCAATATGCCAGTGTCTTCTCTCCACCATATCCTTTGTGTTCAATCTGTCCATTATTAGCATCCAAGCAAACACTTTAATCTTCATCGTGCAGCAGCTCTTCCAAACCCACAAAATCAATGTGTTGAAGGAGAGGTGAGAGTGCATGGCAGTGTAGAAGAACTTTGGGATATATGGCTTGATAGAACCATGCCATAACCAAACATCCCTAGAGTCAGGGCACCCCTCATGGGACAAAATGAGTGATTACACAGAGTTAAATTCCTGATAAGCTTGCTCAGACAATGGCAGATTAAACCAGGCAATGAGATCAGAGCAAAGAAGACCATCTTTAACAAAAACGATAGGGTCCTTGACATAGGAAAATAGCCTAGGAAATCTGTTTTGTAAAGGCAGCACTGAATCCCCAACTTTCCATTTATCAAACCAGAACAGAGCATTATCTCCTTGGTTAACCTGGACCAAAGAAAACTCTCTGAATTGATCAAGCAACTTGAGTATGTCCTTCCACCAAAAAGAACCACAGGGGGTTGTTCCTTGAGGTACTAATGCATGATAGTAGGAGTTCCAAATAAGATCAACCAAGGTATATCAGCTCTATTGAGGAATTTGTGCATATGCTTCATCAGAAGGCAGCATTCTGTATACCCAGGTTTAAAATGCCCAGACCTCCCTTGTTCTTGGACCTACAAATTAGCTCCCAAGTAGAAAGGGAGGGAGCAGTTTTTTTCCTGTTTTTCCTCCATAGACATTGCCTTTGAATTCATTGCAATTGCTTCAGAATGTCTGGGTTGATTAACAAACTGCAGAGGAAGAATATTGGCAAGGAGGACAGAGCAGAGTTTAAATATTGCAATCTCCCACCTTGAGAAAGGAAGGAGGAGCTAGCAGACATTCTTCTTCCCATACAATCAACAAGCGGCATGAGATCAGACATCTTAGATTTAGTTGTTCCCACAAGGAGGCCCAAATAAGTGAAAGGCAGTGTGCCCACCTGACAACCAAACACAGCAGCCAGCCTGGCAATTTCCTCCTGGCTAACATTAATGGGGATCATAGAGGACTTGTGGTAATTCACATCCAGACCAATGGATGGGAGAAGACCAAGAGCATTTTCTTTAGGGCCAACAATTGAGCTTCATCAACAGGTACAATGAGCAGTGTGTCATCTGCATATTGCACAATAGGAAAGTCCCTGTCATGGCATGGTATAGGCAACTGGAGCTCACCCCTATGCAGCATAGCATTCACCATAGACTGAAGGAGATCTACAGCAAGGACAAATCGGAGGGAAGACACTAGATCTCCTTGCCTAACTCCTTTTTTGAACTTGAACTGCCTCCCAGGCACACCATTTAAAAGGACAGAAGAAGTTGTAGTTGAGAGTAGCTGCATTACCCAGCCAATCCATTTGGCATTAAAACCTTTGTGTTTCATAATCTCAACAATGGCCTCATGCTCAATTGAGTCAAAAGCTTTTTCAAAATCAAGCTTCAGTATTAAAATGGGTCTCTTAGATTGGTGACACTGATGAAGATATTCAAGTGTCCAACCAATGCAGTCCTGGATTGTCTAGTTTTAATGAAACCATACTGATTCTTGTGGATGCAAAGCATGATTAACTCCTGGAATCTGTTTGCAGCCATTTTGGACAAAACTTTACTCCCATACCTGTGAGAGAGATTGGACTAAAATCCCCCACAACCTCAGGAGATAATTTTTAGGGACCAGAGTGATGTAGGTACCATTGATATTTTCTAGCTGGGCCTTTCCATCATAAAAATCCTGGGCCAGAGCATAAAACTCCTTGCAAATAATATGCCAACATTGTTTGAAAAATAAACCATTGAAGCCATCTAGTCTAGGAGCTTTATCCACTGGCATATGCTTGACCACATTGTCCATCTCTTCAATAGTGAAAGGTTTAGGTAGTGCCTCTAGACCAGGCACAGGTTGCAGTAGGGATTTCAGGTCAAAACCCATATTAATACCCCTAGAGGTGCCATTCTTCCTTTGAAAGCAGCCAAAATAACACCCTCCGTTTGAGAGTGTTCAGAAATGACAGTGCCGTCGGGTAACTGCAAGCTGGCAATAGAATTTCTTCTAAATCTCTGAGTGGCCATTGCATGAAAAAACTTAGTGTTCTCCTCTCCCACTTTAATGTGCCTATTGATACATCTCTTCTTCCAATATAAGAACTGCAAATGTAACAAATGTTCCACATGCAACTTAACAATCTTCCTGAAGTTAAACTCTTGCCTGAACAAGGGCCTTAATTCCTCTAGCTTATCAAGGAAAATAACTATATTGTTGCATTTAGCTATAATCAGTTTTAACTTTGAAAACCCAACTTCCACTTACTCAAATCCTGCCTTAAAGTTTTCAACTTATCAGCAATGACAGCGGTATTGTGAGATTTATGAGAAGGTTTAGCCCAAGATTTCTCAACACATTCAAAAAAACATCCATCTTCACCCAATAGTTTTCAAACCCTAAGATTTTACACTTTGGCATGTTGGTCTAAATCACAACCACACATGGAACATGATCTGAAGTTGTCCTAGCCAAAGGCAAAACCTCAGTCATAGGGTAGCTAGAGATCCAGTTAGAAGAAGTGAAGAACCACTTCAATTGCTCCAACATAGGGAAATCTTGCATGTTAGACCAAGTAAAAGATCTCCCTTTGAGGGGGAGTTCCAAAAGACCCAAATGCCAAATTATTTAATTGAAAATGAAAATGTCATTAATATCTCCCCCGGGCATGTTTCTATTATCCATGGATCTTATAAAATTGAAGTCACCAATGATCATCCAGTTTTCATCCACAGGAATATCAATGTTATAAAGCCAGTTCACAAAATTATTTCTAGGTTCACCTTGGCAAGGACCATAAACAGACACTAGATTACATTGCTCATTATTTTGCCTGGAAGTGAAATTAATGGTGACAGCAAAAGGTTGAACATCCACCAACAGCCCATAAAGAACTGCAGAATTCGAAACAACTAGGATCCCACCAGATGCACCCACAGAAGGTGCAAAAGCAAAAGTGTCAAAATGTTTAGGGCAAAAGGATTTTATCTCTCTAACATCAAAGCTCATGCACTTGGTCTCCTGGAAACAAGCAACCACACATTGACTTTCAATAATTTTCTGCGTAACAGCACGTTTCCTATCAGGAGAGTTCAACCCTCTCACATTCCAGCATAAAACAGACCAGGTCTTAAAGTTTTTGCTACTTGTTAAAAAACTGAGACAATAAAGAGTAGAAGAACACTACATAATAGTGTCTTAAGGAGCATAAACATAGCAGGCAGCCAGGCATAGTCTCAGAATTATTACAGATCCCAACAAGTTCAAAGCAGAGCAGTTCACAAACATAAAAACCAAAATAAATAGCCAAAGTATGGGCTTGCCAAACCCAACATAACATGGAGGGATCAATCATCAGAAGAGATTCACTAGCAGGCTGGTCCTCCTCCATTGGTTTGCTGCGAGGCTTCTTCTTGTGGTGCTGGTGCAATTCTTGGAAGACGGGCTTAAAACCATCATGCTTCACTAAACCCCGAGTGTAGCAATGAACAGAGGTCTCCACAACTGGAGTGGGGGCCATGGTATTGCGGCACCTGGTCTTGTTCTTGTCACACTATTCTTCGAAAGTAAATGAGGCATCAGTCCCAGGTGGAGAGGGCACAATGACAGTGTTTCCAGAGCTCTCCCCAGGCTGGTCATCAGAGCTGGGTTCACAGAATAGAGCACAAGCAACTGGCCGTGGTCTGGGCGGAGAGAGAATCTGCGTTTCCTTCTATTGCAGCGCAGATAGAACTTGCACGTCATCAAAAGCAATTTGACAGGAGCCCTTTGACAAAATGATAGGCTGAACTTGAGGGATAGGCATCTGTAGAGGAACTTCAGTTGCGGGGCAGAGCTTGAACAGAGCTTCAAATTTTCGACGCCAGGCCATCTCTGGAGGAAGCACCGGGCCATAAACAAATTTGATAGCACCCACCATAATGCGATCATACTGAATCAAAGGTGGGTGGTATGGGACAATCGCCCAATCATTGGCATTAAATAGCAACTGCTGAGGCTGCTGAGGCCGAATTACTGCCTCCTGAACATCTAGGATCGGCACTTCTGAATCTGACTAAAGAGAAACATCAATGACTACAAATTCCTGATCCTGGGCCGGAAGCACCTCATTCTGCTGGACCTCATCCTCATCTCCCCAATGAGCATTGCCACAGTTATCATTATCAACATGATCATCCATGGGAGGTGGAACCGGGGCAAGTCATTCCAGCCGATCGTCGAATATGGCGGCAGAACAAAGTTATGAAAATCTGGCCAAGGATCTCCTGGCAAAGGGTGTGGGTAACCATCTAGGGGCATAGGATCTTCATCGCCAGGCATCTGATCAGCAAAATTTGCTCCTAGAATATAGCAAGGAGCTATCCAAGAAACCTTTGCCCCCCCATAGGTAGCATAGTCTGTAAAGACAACATCATGAGGGACCAAGATGTCCTCAGGGAAAGAGGCAAAGACAATTGATCTGACCAAATACGGATCATCTTCCACCCAATGCTGGAATTTGCCAAAGGTGTTTACAGCAGCCCTGATGTTTTCCGTAGTACGCAAATCCAAAGGAATACCAAGAAACATAATACATCCATCTCGAAACCAATGGGTGCCCCTAAAACCAACCCCTTCATCATGCTTGAGGAAACGCACAAAAGTATCATTACCGAGAGGCTGCGGTGGAAGTTGGAGGAGCGAGAAACGAACTGCAGCATCCCTCACACGAAATATACCAACACCATAGACCCAGGGGTGCGCCGAACGAACCTGAACACCGCGAGCTTCCTAAAAATCCACAACAGCTTCTCTGGCTTGGCCAATTTGGTCCAGCACAGCAGCGGCATCACTTCAGCAACCATTAAATCTTCATGTCGCCGGACGATTGGCGCTGGCGGGGTGACGAACGTCTGAGGCAGGCGATTGACACCAGTGTCAATAATGTGGTGACCAGCCGGCACATACCGGAGCGGATCAATGGCAAAGACGGCCATGCGTTCCAGGCTTGTAGGCAGCGAAGGTGTCGCCGGAGGGCTACCCAAGGGGGGTTTTGGGGCAGAGCTGACAGGACTTGGCGAGGGGAGCTCGTCAGAGGAACAAGACGAGTCAATAACGTGGAAGGAGGCAGGGGTGGCGGCCGTCCCGATACCAGTATTGGGAAGCGGAGAAGCCGGGGGATATTTCTGTTTCCAAAATAATCCCTTCTCAATAGTAAACTTGTTACAATCCCTTCTTTTATGGCCGTGATGTGAGCATGCCAAACAAACAAAATTCGAAGGAAAATTCCTTTCAAAGTGGCCAGATAAATGACATTTTGGACATGTGAGAACCTCATCAACCATATTATCAAGTAAAGTAGCAAAAGCGTAATTAGCATCTTGCGAAGACGGGATTTCCAGAGGTGAAGCCGAGATAGGGGGCGTGGGCTGCCCACATCCATAGGCCCAACATGGCAAGGAGCAGGGCTTGGGCTACTCACATCCAATGGCCCAACATGGCTACTAGGCCCACCAACGAGATTTGAACTAGGGGTGTCACATGCATGCAACAAAGGAAGCAGAGATTGGGTACCCTGTTGAGAATTAAGGCGATCTTGAACCATCGAAGAGCTCACCGTGCCAAAGATGATCAGCAGCGAAGCCACCATCCACTGCAGATCAGCCGTGGCAGGAGGATGGATAATCACACGCTCATTCACCGGAATAGAATAACCAACATCTTCGGTAGTAGCAATGCACTCAGTCGTAGCAGGATACCTATAACCTTTGCACACAGCATAATTTTGAAATGTAGCAAAAGATAATTTCTTACGAACAGCAAGAGTAGACTTGAAAGAAGACCTCGTCGGAGGGTGATGCATGGCCAATAATCCCAGGGAGGCACGGCGTTTGGACAGACTAACCAAAATCCACTCAGCATCACATTCCTTCTTCCAAATCTTGAACTCCCAGCCCCAATTTGGACCTCCATTGCCCCAAAGGTGGAAGTAGCATTTAAAGAGAAAACGTTATCACTTATAGGAGAGGCTGGGAACTCAATGGCCAAACCACCAAGAGTTGATTCAAGAGCAATCGCCATCGAATCCTCCGTGAGCCTAAAATCATGCCTATTGAATGAAACCGGTGAAAGAACCCATATTCTCCATGGGATGAACCAAAAGACCAGAAGCATTATAGATCTCATCTGCAAAAACTCTACCCTTGGAGAAATCCAAGCCAAGGGTAGATCCAGAGGGGGAACCCAACAAAGAGGGTATGGAGGAGTAGATCAGAGGACGCTGGAGAAGATGATCGGAGCCAAACACCAATTTAGTGGTAGGGGGTAGAGATCGCCGGTACACTAGGGTTTAGGGGTGGGTGGGTGGGTGGAGGCGCCACCCTAAGGAACGGTTGAACCACGATCCTCAACCTCAATGTTGACATGCTCGACACATCCTCGCCCATTGATAAATATAATTTTGAGCAGTATGCTTTCATTGTCAACATAACAACATGGAGATCTCGATATCTTCCATGCAAGAGTGGGTACCGTCCATTCCAACAACAGTCCTGGGGGAGTTTTGTTTGAAATTATATTTTGATTTGATTTGAGCACGTAACTGGGCATCCTGATAACCTGCCACTTTCTCGTGAATGACAAGTGAATAAACACTCATTGTGGGAATAACCCACCTAGCATGGAAGATATTGATAGCCCTCGGTCGCTACATGAGCGATTCGGGCATACAAAACAGATTATTATTTGAAGGTTTGGAGTTTGGCACATGCAAATTTACCTGGAACGATAGGTTGATACCGCATATAGGTAGGTATAGTGGACTCTTATGGAGCAACTTTGGGTTTATGGAAGTGGATGCACAAGTAGTATTCCCGCTTAGTACAAGTGAAGGCTAGCAAAATATTGAGGAGCGACCAACTAGAGGGCGACAACGGTCATAAAGATGCATTGGGATTAACCTACATTAATTGCAAGCATGAGTAGGATAAAAATCACCATGAACATAAATATCGTGGAGGCTATGTTGTTTTTGTTTCAAATACATGCGTGAACATGTGCCAAGTGAAGCCACTTGAATCATTAAAAGGAGGATACCATCCTATCATACTACATCACAACCATAGTCTCTAACTGTTGGCATGCAAGGTAAACCATTATAAAGTCCTAGATAATTAAGCATGGCATGAGTAACTATAGTCTCTAACTGTCATTGCGAACATGTCATTCATAATGGGCTGAATCAAGAACGATGGACTAATCATATTTACAAAAACAAAATACGTCGAGTTCATATCATCTTCTCCTCATCTCAACCATTTCATCATATATCGTCATTATTGCCTTTCACTTGCACGACCGAATGGTGTGAATAATAATAAGAGTGCACGTGCATCAGACTAAGCTGGAATCTGCAAACATTTATTCAATGGAGAAGACAAAGTAATATGGGCTCTCTTGTTAGATCAACAATAATGCATATGAGAGCCACTCAACATTTTCATCGTGGTCTTCTCCATATGTTCCAAAGAAAGGAAAAAGAATATCAAAGAAACACATTGAAATATATTTTTTTGAGTTTCTTGTTTTTTTTGAAGAAAGTAAAACAAGAACAAGAAAAATTATTTAGACGGGAAAACTCCCAACAAGCAAAAGAAGAACGAGAAATCTTTTTGGGTTTTCTTTTAATACTACTACTAAATAAACTAGAAAGAAAACTAAAAAGAAGCGAGAACTATTTTTTTGGGATTTTATCAAAGTTTTTCAAACACACAAGAAGAAACCGAGAAAAAGAAACTAACATGGATAATACAATGAAAAAGTATGAACACGGACAACTGGAATGAGTGTGTGAACATGAATGTAATGTCGGTGAGAAATACGTACTCCCCCAAGCTTAGGCTTTTGGCCTAAGTTGGTATATGCCCACGGATCAAAGTAGCCCTCTCCTGGGTACTGAGGAGGATCCTGAGGGTTCCACTATTTAGCGAGCTCTTGTGGCTCCCACTGATAAACAAACTCCTCATACGGATCAGGTGATGGTCCTAGCTCAGGAGCTGGGGATCAGGTCCGCTCCCAGTATGCATAAATGTCCTTGGGCATGATGAGTTACCTTCCTGAATGGATATCGAACAAAGAAGGTGCAGGCAAAGTAATAATCTGACAAGTACCCTGACTGAACACTGGGTTATAGAGGAGCCTCTTATCATCATCTTTAGAAATAAAATCATGTGCTACCATACTATTATAGTCCAAATATCTCATGGGTAGCAGCATATCCTCCCTCTCATCTAGCCTAATGGGTATCTCAAAATTTCTAGCAAGAAAATCATTATACTCAGTTTTACAAGGTTCACTATGAATGCCCCACTGTGGGATTTTGCATGCATCATTAAAATCTTCTAGGTCCGTGGTATATGTTTTATCATGAAGATCAAACATGACAGAATGAGTATTTCTCTTAGATGTAAATTCAAATCTCTGCACAAATGAATCAGTAAGGTGATAGTACTGTCGGCACTTATCTAACACAAAGTCCTCCAGGCCATTATTTTGTACATACGCATCAATTCCTCATTGAAATCTGCATGAACCATGAATTGATCCAACGGCCATTCGCAAGACCATACTAAAGCTTCCCTCGGTGGTTCAAGGTTCGGTTCATGGATCGCAAGCCTTGGGGTTTGCTTCCTTGAGGGACCACCTTGGTATATCTTCCTAAACATTTTTCTCCTTCTGAAAAATTTCTGAAATTTTTAGTGACTCAAACTAAAAGTGAACAAAACTCAACAAAATTGATAGCAACTATTCCCACAAGTGCCAAGAGGCTATATCATGCATCAAAACTACTTTGGACCATATAAATTTGACATGCAAGCTCAAGAACAAGGTCACCACAACAGCAAAAATTTGCAATATGTGAAGCACTAGAACAAAAACTAATTGGACCATTGGAGGAGTCACATACCGATGAACAATCCCTCAAAATAGTTTTGCAAATGGAGCTTTGCACAAGGAGATCGAAAATGGCAGCAAGATGAGTAAGAACACGGGTTTGAGCAACGAGGTGATTTTTTCTAGAGGAAGACGAAGTGGATGGGTGCTGGTATAAGTGAGGGGGCCATGTGGGACCCACAAGCCACCAGGGCGCGCCTAGGGGGGTGGGTATCCCCCCAGATGTGGCCCACTGGTGGAGCCCCCTGGTGTGTTCTTAGTGCCAAAAATTCTCAAATATTATATAAAAAATCATACTAAATTTTCAGGGCATTTGGAGAATTTTTATTTTTGGGACATATTTTTATTGCATCGATAATTCAGAAAACAGACGGATAATACTATTTTTTCTTTATTTAATCTAAATAACAGAAAGTAAAAAGTGGGTACAGAAAGTTGTTCTTTCTAAATTCATTCGTCTCATGCCCCTCAAAAGGAATCCATTAACAAGGTTGATCAAGTCTTGTTAACAAACTTCTTCCGAATGACATGAAACTAGAGAATTTTCGAATAACACTAGGTTACCTCAATGGGGATATGCATGTCCCCAACAATAAGAATATCATATTTCTTTTTGATAGTAGGAAGACTTAATTCAAAACCTCCAATAGCAATAGTTGAAATTTTTCCAATAGAATTGATGCTATTCACTTGAGGTTGTTTCTTCAGAAAGTGTACCGTATGCTCATTACCATTAACATGAAAAGTGACATTGCCCTTGTTGCAGTCATTAACAGCACCTGTCGTATTCAAAAAGGGTCTACCAAGGATGATCGGCATACTGTCGTCCTCAGGAATATCAAGAATAACGAAGTACATTAAGATAGTAACGTTTGCAACTACGATAGGCACATCCTCACAAATACCGATGGGTATAGCAGTTGATTTATCAGCCATTTGCAAAGATATTTCAGTATTTGTCAACTTATTCAAGTCTATGATACAAAGAGAAATGCATAATACTAACATCGGCTCTCAAATCACATAAAGCAGTTTTAACATAGTTTCTTTTAATGGAGCATGGTATAGTCGGTATCCCTGGATCCCCAAGTTTCTGCAGTATTCCACCCCTAAAAGTATAATTAGCAAGCATGGTGGAAATTTCAGCTTCTGGTATCTTTCTTTTATTAGTAACAATTTCTTTCATATAGTTAGCATAAGGAGACATTTTCAAAATATCAGTCAAACGCATGCGCAAAAAGACAGGTCTAAGCATATCAACAAAGCTCTCAAAATCCTCATCACCCTTTTTATTGGATGGTTTAGGAGGAAAGGGCATGGGTTTCTGAACCCATGGTTCTCTCTTTACCATGCTTCCTAGCAATGAAGTCTCTCTTATCATAACGTTAATTCCTAGGTTGTGGGTCATCAAGATCAATAGCAGGTTCAATCTCCACATCATTATCATTTCTAGGATGAGCATTTGCGTGAACATCATCATTAACATTATCACTAGGTTCATGCTCATTACCAGGTTGTGTCTCAGCATCAGAAATAGAAATATCATTTGGGTTCTCATGTGTGTCTATAACAGGTTCACTAGAAGCATGCAGAGTCCTATCAATTTTCCTTTTCTTTTTATTAGAAGGACTAGGTGCATCAGTATTAACTCTCTGAGAATCTTGCTCAATTCTCTTAGGATGGCCCTCAGGATACAAAGGCTCCTGAGTCATTTTACCACCTCTAGTCATAACTCTAATAGCATGATCATTGTTCTTACTATTCATCTCATTTAGCAAATCATCTTGTTCCTTAAGTACTTGTTCTACTTGAGTTTTTACCATAGAAACATGTTTACTGATAAGCTTAAGATCATTAATAGTTCTACACATATAATCACCCAATTATTCAAGCATATAAGCATTACGTTTCAATTGTCTACTTACATAAGCATTGAAGTTTTCTTGTTTAACAATATAGTTATCAAATTCATCCAAGCATTGACTAGGAGGCTTATTATAAGGAATATCACCTTCATCGAATCTATAGAGAGAATTTACCTCTACTACCTGTGTCGGGGCATTAAGACCATGTATTTCTTCACTAGGCGGTGAATTCTTAACATCTTCAACTTCAATACCTTTTTCTTTCATAGATTTCTTTGCCTCTTGCATATATTCAGGACTAAGAAATAGAATACCTCTTTTCTTAGGAGTTGTCTTAGGAGGTGGTTCGGGAAAAGTCCAATCATTATCATTGCTCAGTATATTATTCAATAGTTTTTCAGCATGCTCAACAGTCTGTTCCCTGAAAACATAACCAGCACAACTATCTAGGTGGTCCCTAGAGGCATCGGTTAGTCCATTATAAAATGTATCAAGTATTTCATTTTTCTTGAGAGGGTGATCAGGCAAAGCATTAAGTAATTGGAGAAGCCTCCCCCAAGCTTGTGGGAGACTCTCTTCTTCAATTTACACAAAGTTAAATATTTCCTGTAAAGTAGCTTGTTTCTTATGAGCAGGAAAATATTTTTTAGAGAAGTAATATATCATATCTTGGGGACTACGCACACAACCAGGAGTAAGAGAATTAAACCATATCTTAACATCACCCTTTAATGAGAAAGGAAACAACTAAAGAATATAGTAATAGTGATTTTTTTCCTCATGAGCAAAAAGGGTGGCTATATCATTCGATTTAGTAAGATGTGCCACAACAGTTTCAGATTCATAACCATGGAAAGGACCAGATTCAACCAAAGTAATTAACTCGGGATCGACAGAGAATTCATAATCCTTATCAGTAACAAAGATAGGTGGACTAGCAAACTTAGGGTCATATTGAATTCTAGCATTCAGAGATTTTTCTTTCAGCTTAACTAACAGTTTCCTAAGATCATCACTATCATCGCAAGAAAGAAAGTCTCTAGTAGTTTCTTCATCCATAATATAACCCTCGGGTACCTTAGGTAATTCATATCTAGGGGGATAAAAGTAATCTTCGGTTTCAATAATTTCATCAGTTTCAGTAATTTCATTCTCTCTAGCCCTAGCAAGCTGTTCATCAAGAAATTCACCTAGTGGCACATTATTATCAAGCTAAGAAGTAGTATCATCATAAGCATCATGCATAGTAGAAGTGGCATCATCAATAACATGCAACATATCAGAATCAATAGTAGGTGTAGGTGTCGCAAGATTACTCAAAACAGAAGGTGAATCAAGTGCAGAGCTAGATGGCAGTTTCTTACCTCCCCTCATAGTAGAGGGATAGATCTTTGTTTTGTTATCTTTCAAATTCTTCATAGTGATCAACAGATATAAATCCCAAGTGACTCATAGAATATAGCTATGCTCCTCGGCAACGGCGCCAGAAAAATGTCTTGATAACCCACAAGTATAGGTGATCGCAATAGTTTTTGAGGGTAGAGTATTCAACCCAAATTTATTAATTCGACACAAGGGGAGCCAAAGAATATTCTTAAGTATTAGCAGTTGAGTTGTCAATTCAACCACACCCGAAAGACTTAATATCTGCAGCAAAGTATTTAGTAGCAAAGTAATATGGAAGTAGTAGTAACGGTGGCAAAAGTAACAGTGGCAGTTTTGTAACAATTGTAACAATGGCAACAGCAAAGTAACTTAGCAAATATCAATATGTGAAGAGCTTATAGGCAATGGATCAGTGATGGATAATTATGTCGGATGGCATTCATAATGAAACAGTTATAACCTAGGGCAACACAGAACTAGCTCCAATTCATCAATATAATGTAGGCATGTATTCCGTATATAGTCATACATGCTTATGGAAAAGAACGTGCATGACATCTTTAGTCCTACCCCCCCCCCCCCCCCCCCCCCGTGGCAGCGGGGTCCTAATGGAAACTAAGGGATATTAAGGCCTCCTTTTAATACAGAACCGGAACAAACCATTATCACTTAGTGAATACATGAACTCCTCAACCTACGGTAATCACCGGAAAGAATCACAATTATTGTCACCTTGGGGTATGCGGATCATAACTCATAACAGGTGTTTACAACTTGCAATATAGGATCAAGAACACAAATATATTCATGAAAACATAATAGGTTCAGATCTGAAATCATGGCACTCGGGCCCTAGTGACAAGCATTAAGCATAGCAAAGTCATAGCAACATCAATGCCAGAACATGATGGATACTAGGGATCAAACCCTAAAAAAGCTAACTCAATACATGATAAATCTCATCCAACCCATCACCGTCCAGCAAGCCTATGATGGAATTACTCACACACGGTGGTGAGTGTCATGAAATCGGTGATGGAGGAAGGTTGGTGATGATGATGGTGACGAATCCCCCTCTCAGGAGCCCCGAACGGACTCTAGATCAGCCCTCCCGATGAAGAACAGGAGGCGGCGGCAGCTCCATATCATAAAACGCGATGAATCCTCCTCCTCAATTTTTTCTCCGTGGATATGAATATATAGAGTTGGAGTTAGGGTCGGAGGAGGTCCAGGGGACCCACAAGCCAGGGAGGCCCGGGGGGTAGGGCGCACCCCCCCACCCTTGTGGTCACCTGGTGGGTCCCCTCTGGTTGATTCTTTCACCAGTATTTTTTATATATTCCAAAAATATTATCCGTAAATTTTCAGGTCAATCTGAAAACTTTTATTTCAGCACAAAAATAACGCCAAGGCAATTCTGCTGAAAACAACGTCAGTCTGGATTAGTTCCATTCAAATCATGCAAATTAGAGTTCAAAACAAGGGCAAAAGAGTTTGGAAAAGTAGATACGATGGAGACGTATCACTGCGCCACCTTATTTTTGGGCCAGGCCCATGTAATTTCGAAATACATGAGTATAGGCTATTTTTAGAGTTCGTATGTGTGGGGAAACAACAGTTAGGGTTGGTTTCGGACCCCTCCTCCAAAGGTCACGAAATTTCCCCCTCTTCCTCCATATATACAACCCTTAGGGTGTTGTTTAGACTTTGGATTTTGTTTAGATTAAAAGTTCGGCATAGCTGCGACTTCGCGTACTTCGTTTTCATTTGTGGTCAACGACCAGACCAAGACGTCTTTGAAGCCCACTTGATCAATAAAGATGTCCTCTTTTATTCGCAATATCCAGATTGCAATTTCCGTTTCTTGCTTGCTCTTCATTTGCTTGCAGGAAATAGACCCTCCTGGTCAGGTTGGTCATGCTCCGGTGTGGTCAATAACCTCTCGAGTTGGTTTAGCGATTACTAAGGCGCAACGTCCTCGCACGTTCGTAGTCTGATCGTCAAAGTCTACTCCACCAAAAACGATAGCCACCATCTCATCAAAAGATGGGACACCTTTGCCTTTATCAAGTGGTATCAGATTTCCAGGTTGCTCGGTGAGATTTTTCCAGTTTTCCATAATTTAGATCGAGTATGTTCTTCATACCTATAGTCCACGAAAAAGCCAAAAAAATAGGGTTAGTTCATCATATCCGAACCAATCTGAGCCTTTGCATAATCTTTTTAGGGTTTTGCTTTTGTTGAATTTGTGGTTGCATCATCGTGTCTAGTTGCTGGTCTTAGCATCTAGTCCTTTAGAGTTTTGAGTTTTGTCACAATTTGTCACGCCACAGCCGTACCATCTTCATCGTTGCTGCCATATACCACCACCGCTGCCATATCCTACCACCGCTGCCATATACCACCACCGCTGCCATATCCTACCACCACTGCCATATACCACCACCGCTGCCATATCCTACCACCATATATCCACCACCAATCCGAGTTCTTTTCATATTAGGTTTGTTTTCGAGATCCATCTATTTTTCAATTCGTGTTTCCTTGCCTGAGTAGATTTCGAAAAAAAATAGTCTGGAGACCCCCACACAATTTTTAGGCCAAAATTTCAGCAGGCAAAAATATTTTTCCCTATCCTGTTTTTAGGCTTTTTGAGTCTTTTGAGACACGTACCATCATAGTGATTTCTTATAGCACTTTTTGGTCATCACTGCCCTGATTTTTGAAAAAAATAGTCGTGCCTATGCTGTTATTTTGACTTGGGAAGAGTTTTGAGACACTCACCATATAGTGATTTTCGGCAAAAAAAAGGAGCGCAAAAAAGCGCCAATTTTTTTTCCAGAGTGTGCTTTTCCCTTGTTTATGTGTCGCGCCTTGATTTTGTTAGTGTTCTAGGCTCACGTCTCTAGCACAGTCTAGCCTAGGACCAGCACAGTGCTGTCATTGAGCGTGTGTTCAACTTTGCATCTTTGAATTGATTATTGCTGACATTCTTGCTACCATATCATAAGCCTTCCAAGCACCACAGTCATCTACATCTTGCGTTTGACACCACCTGGCAATCGCTCTGTCAAAGCTTTGGGAGTCTTGACTACACGGTTACCGATCACCACCTGCTGCTGGGTAAGAACTAGTAAGGATTTGAGATTCGCTTGACGGTTTTGTGACAAACCACAACCACTTTCTAGTAGTCTATAGGATCATATTTTTGTGTGTTTCTATTTCTGCTAACCATGGCAGGACCACAAGCCAACGAGATTGACTAGGAGAACATAACAAAGAAGGAGCTTCATGATAAATTTCAGCAAATGTTGGGTCAACAGGTGGAACACGTGATTGCCAGCTTTCGGAAGGCACTAGAGAGGATTGATGACATTGAGAAGACAATTGACATGAAGTTGGACGTCAAGTTCGATGAAGTACTCAGACATCTACCACAACCACCACCCGCATCTGCAACACCATGGCAACAACATCAACAACCACCTCCATGCCGCGATCTAGCAGGGCAAGCGCAGCGTGTTCCTCTTGAGCTAGAACAAACTTCTGGTGCTGCTGCTACTCTGTTGATGCTTCTGTAGCTCCTGCTGCTACTGCAGAGGTGGAGGACTACTGCGAGGATGAGGTTGGTCAAAATCAGAACTACGTGCAACCACCACCACCACCACCAGGTCGACCTCATGCATATAATCACAATGGTAGGGCTGCAGCAGCACCTCAGGTGCGAGATTATGACCATATTCCTAAACTAAAATTGAATATTCCACCGTTTGAGGGTAGAGACATTCTTGATATCTATCTTACTTGGGAGTTAGAAACTGAACAACGTTTCACATGCTTACAATATCCTGAGGATAGACGTGTTGCTGCTGCTGTTTGTGAATTCACTAGTTTTGCTTTTGTTTGGTGGTCTCAACATTGTAGATTATATCATGATAATATCCCTTCTACTTGGGCTACTTTGAAAACTGATATGCGTACTCGTTGGGTTCCACCATATTATCGACGTGAATTACTTCAAAAATTGTAGCGTTTGAGACAAGGAATTTTTTTTGTAGAGGAGTATTATCAAGAATTAAAAACTAGCATGATTAGATGTGCTATTGTTGAGGGTAATGAAGCTATGCTTGCATGTTTTATCGGTGGATTAAATAGAGAGATTTAGACCATTTTAGAGTATAAGGAGTATAATAATATCACTCATTTATTCCATCTTGCTTGCAAAGCTGAACGTGAAGTGCAGGATCGAAAGGCATTGGCGCGGACTAAATTTTCTGCAGGTCGATCTTTACCATGGACATCACGTGCATCTTCTACTTCCACATGTTTTGCCACACCGGCATCTCCGTCAGCTGCCACCTCCAGCTGTGCTACAAGAAAGCAGGCACTACCACCACTATCTTCCAAGAGCACACCGATCGGGCCTGCATAGAGCTCTTCTTCATCCATGGCATCAATAGGACACACACATGATATTATTTTTCGTCGTTGTAAGGGTAGAGGTCATTATGCGAGGGAATGCAAATCTCCGTGTGTTATGATTGCTACTGAGGATGGTGGGTATGAGTCCGCTAGTGACTATGATGAGGAGACTCTGGCTCTTGTTACAAGTAAGAACACGGTGGAGATGATTCTGATCATGAGACGCAATACATGGCTGCTGAAGATGCTGATAGGTATGAAAGTTTAGTTGCTCAACGTGTTTTGAGTGTGCAGGTCACACAAGCTGAGAAAAATCCGAGGCATAATTTGTTCCATACAAAGAGAGTTGTGAAGGAATGTTCTGTTCGCGTCATCATAGATGGAGGGTGGGTTACCGATGACCCGGCCGGGCCTTGGTGACTCGGCTAGTGGTTCAGACGATTGACAAGGCCCAAGCCCAGAAGGCGGCTTATGAGAAGACCGGCTCAAGGTGCGTGTCTAGTGGGTCGGCTTAAGAGGAAAGCACAAGGAATATTCCCTTACAAAGGAAGCAAGACTAGGACTCTACTTGTAATAGAGTAATCCTAATTCTACTAGGAATAGTCATGTAACCCGCCCCTTCCACTTATATAAGGAGGGGCGGGGCACCCCAAGAAGGGGGACAGACAAATCAATAGCTCTCAAGATAGAGGTAGCCAAGGAGCACCCTTGTAATCGTGAGCACCATGATCAATATCAATGAAACAGGATGTAGGCTTTTACCTCCACCGTGAGGGGCCTAACCTGGGTAAAACCTTGCGTCTCTCGTCCCGCTCAACCCCTCTCAAGCTACCACACGATTAAGTCCTCACACTAAGTACATCTACCGTGACAAATCCGCGATAGTTGGCGCCCACTGTGGGCCTAGCGCATGATGGTTTCGAGTTCTTGAAGGGCAGCTTTGAAGGGATCAAGGGATACATTGTGGGCCGGATGACCAAGAGTCGTCGCAGCAAGCTCTACATCAACGATGCAGGCTAGGGGCCCGAGGCCGGCTCAATCGAGTACGGGTACCGGGTCCCCTTCGGCGGAATCCACCTCTTCATCGGCAAAATCGGTGAACCAGGCCCTGAGCCAGACACCTGCACGGACATCATTGAGATGGCTCAACATGCGCGACCCGCCCAGGTTCAACCCGCCGTGAAGCACGCCTTTGTTGGTTTTATCCATGGGGCGGAACTTGAGGAAGGGTCTGTGTCTGGTGGTGAGACGGCCATCTATTCTGATGGTGAATCGTCCACAGGCGAGACTAATTCATTGTATCAATTGCAAGACGGTCGGCTTGGGGGCTGTTCCGATGGCGACAGTATTCCAGACCCCTATGAGCCGCCGAATAGGGTTGCGATCTTCATGGCCGATACACAGCCGGCGCTCGGTTCATCAACCGCCGCGGCTATGACTTCTAGTTCAACCGCTGCGGCGACGGCCGGGGCTAGTGGCACCGCGTGCCTGCCGGCTCAAGCCTTGACAGAGTTATTGGAGGCTTTGGCAACTCTAATGGGGGTGGAGGTAACCTCGGACAACCAGGAACAGCACAAGGTGGATGTGGCAAAGCTGCAAGATGAGATAGTCCAAGCCAGGGAAGAGCTAGCGGCTGAGAATGCTAGGATGGCTGCAGAGCGGGCTGCTTTGGAATCCCAAGCACAACGAATTCAGGCAGAGTCCTTCCGGCTCACATTGGATCAGAACGCTTCAAACGAGATCATGAGGAGGAGGCACCGGAGTCACCTACCCCCGATTTACGAGCCAAGGAACCTCTTCAACAAACCAGGAGCAGGGACGAGTGACCCGCTGGTGGTGAACCGGGCGGTCGAAGCACCTGGGACTGGAGCGCCGGTTCAGCCACGTGTGATGGACCCTCCACGTTTGAATAATATTCTGCCTCAGCATGTTCCGACACCTCAGACCGGGTCATTATTCTAACCCTTTGGATAATATGATTGTTGCGGCAACGCGATTGGCGGCTCTACCAGTTGAAGGCGAGTCTCCAACAGCGATAGAGACATGGAGGGCCAGAGAGCTTCTTCAGACAGCTGTGGCTCAGCAGGCGGCTTATTCTTATAGCCGTGAGTTGATTCACTCAACCCCTCATCCAAGCCGGAGCTATAGCAGGCATATTGAGTCACCCGCAGTTTCAAGCAAAGAACAGCGTCGTAACCAGCCTCGTGGGCATGACCCGGCGCACGGTGGTAATAATGCCCAGGCTTTGGTGGACCAGGGCAGAGCACGTCAGGAGCCTGAGCAGGCGGCTCAGCTGGCGACTCAACAACAACCTCTGGCTTATCCATCAACATCTGTGGAGGCTGGGGTGATCTCCAGAACCTTGGGAGTGCCATGTTTACCACCGGCTCTGTGCAATGAGCATTTGCCTAAGGACTTCAAGGGCCCTCACAAGGTGACTAATTACACGGTGGATCATCCCCCCGAAGCTTGGATCGAGAGTTATGAGATGGCCATGGAGATACTGGATGTTAGTGATGCTGCGTGTGCTAAGTATTTCACCATGATGTTGGATGGGCTGGCCCGTTCATGGTTGAAGGGGCTCCCTGCTAACTCCATCGGATCATGGGCGGAGTTGAAGACTCGTCTCATCCAAAATTTTAAAGACACGTGCAAGCAGCCTCTGTCGATTTTAGATTTGTACTCCTATATTCAAGGAAAAGGCGAGTCAACAACCCATTGGGTGCGCCGGATCTTAGCTGTTATACACTCGTCAGACAGTATCAATGTCGGTTAAGCGGTCCTGATGTTGGAGAAGAATTGATGTTTCCTCCCCTTGAAGCAGAAGCTGGGGCGGCTTAAATGCCACTACATCGACATGGGGGAACTAATGGCGGCTCTAGTTAAATATGCCGACTCTGATAGTACCAAGGACCTCGAGTCTGATGATGAAAGGTCGGGTAAGGGAAAGAAGAGCAGCAATACTATAGGGCAGTAGCATAACCCGTCAAGTCAAGGTGGCAATGGTAAGCGCAAGGCAGATGGCAGCTTGGATTTTGTGGCTAACACCAATACGCAGAGTAATAATCATTATCGCAAGGGAAAGCCCCCACCTCGGTTTGGAGGGCCAAAATTTAACCTTGAGGCGATGGTGAGTCAGCCTTGCTCAAAGCATGGTACGCATGAAAAGCCGGCCAATCACCTCTGGAAGGATTGCTTCATTATGAAGGAGTAGAAAAATTCAATTTTTTCCAGAACAATCATGGACCACATGGCGGCTCAGGACCCGGCTCTCAATGTCCTGGTTATGGTGGTGATGGTTCAAATTCCGGTTTTTAGGGCCAAGGCAATCAGGGTGGTTTTAATCAATAGTATAGTCAAGGAAATCATTAGCAGTAGTCTGGTTATCAGAGTAACCCGGAGCAATTGAATAGTGGACAATACCATGTCTTCACCATGAGTTTATGCAAACGGGATCAGAAGCTTCATAAAAGGGCAGTGAACACAATTGAGCCGGTGGTTCCCCATTACTTGCAATGGTCTGAACACCGCATTCTCTGGAGCCGTGAGGATCACCCACCCCGAGTTGATAATCTAGGTCACTTGGCTTTGGTGGTGGCACCTCAGTTTGGAGGGTACATATTTACTAAGGTACTCATGGATGGAGGCAGCGGCATCAATATCCTTTATTATGAAACTTTTCGACGCATGAGCTTGACTAACAAAGATCTTAAGCCGTCGAATACTGTTTTTCATGGCGTGGTGCCTGGTAAGTCGGCGTATCCAGTGGGCAAAATATCTTTGGAAGTGGCTTTTGGTGATGATCATGATTCCAGGTCTGAGACGTTGACTTTTGAGGTGGTTAAGATCAAGAGCCCTTATCATGCTCTGTTTGGATGGCTGGCTTATGCTAAGTTCATGGCGAGGCCTTGTTATGTTTATTTGCAGCTTAAGATGCCAGGTCACAAGGGCACTATCACAGTGCGTGGAAGCCGGAAGATAGCTTTGGAGTGTGAACAAGGCGACGCTGCTTATGCTGAATATGTTTGTGCAACAGAAGAATTGAAGTTTTACAAGGATAATGTTGACCCGGCAAATATGACATCTTTAAAGAAGCCAACGACGGAGCATGATCCTTTGTTGAAATTTAAGTCGGCTGACGACACTAAGATAGTTGACTTTGTTCCTGGCGATTCATCCAAGAAGTTTAGTATCAGTGCTAATCTGGATCAGAAATAGGAAAGCGCGCTCGTCGAGTTCATCCGTGAGAACTGGGACATCTTTGCATGGAAACCTTCAAACATGCCAGGTGTACCGAGGGAACTCGCTGAGCACACTCTCAATATTGATCCAAAGTTTAAACCGGTCAAACAATTCCTTCACTGTTTTAATGAAGAGAGGCGCAAGGCCATTGGTGAAGAAGTGGCCCGGCTCTTGGTGGCTGGGTTTATTGTTGAAGTTTTTCACCCTGAGTGGTTGGCTATTTCAGTGCTGGTACTTAAGAAAAACGGTACTTGGTGTATGTGTGTGGATTACACAAACCTAAACAAGGCTTGTCCGGCTGATCCTTTTGCTCTCCCCCGTATTGATCAGATCATTGATGCTATGGCGGGTTGTGAGCGTTTGAGTTTTTTGGATGCTTACTCTGGTTATCATCAGATCAAGATGGCAGTTATGGACCAGGAGAAGACAGCTTTCATCACTCCCTTTGGAGCCTTCTGTTATGTGTCTATGCCCTTTGGGCTTAAGAGTACCCAGGCGACTTACCATCGGTGTGTGCAAACTTTCCTTCATTATCAAATTGGGCGTAATGTTCATGCTTATGTGGATGATATTGTGGTGAAGTCCAGGAAGAAGGAAACTTGGATAGATGATTTAAAGGAGACCTTTGACAATCTCCGAATCTACAAAATGATGCTTAACCCGGCCAAATGTGTCTTTGGTGTACCAGCAGGCAAGCTCTTGGGCTTTCTGGTTTCTAAACGAGGTATTGAAGCTAACCAGAGAAAATAAAGGCTATCACTTCCCTGGCTAAACCGGCGTGTATTAACGATGTTCAGTGGCTGGCGGGTCGTATTGCGGCCTTAAGCCGGTTCATAAGCCGGCTGGGTGAAAAGGCTAGCCCTCTATACCAGATGATGAAGAAGACGGATCACTTTGTCTGGAGTGATGCTGCTGATTAGGCGTTTGAGGCCTTGAAGAAATAGTTAGCTGAGCCGTCGGTTCTTTCTGCTCACATAGATAAACTACCCTTGTTGTATGTGGCTGCCAATAGCCGAGCTGTTAGCGTGGCAATGGTGGTGGAAAGGAAGGAATCAAGCAAGGAGCACCCGGTTCAGCGGCCGGTTTATTACATCAGTGAGGTGCTCATTGAGTCCAATCAGAGGTATCCACATTGGCAGAAGCTTGTATATGGGGTGTTCATGGCTAGTTGAAATCTCAAGCAATATTTTCAGGGTCATCCCATCACTGTGGTTAGTTCTGCTCCTTTAGGGGATATTATTCAAAATAGAGAAGCCACAGGTCAGGTAGCCAAGTGGGCCATTGAGCTTGGACCCCATGGTTTGAAGTATATGCCTCGCACAACCATCAAGTCTCAAGAACTTGTGGACTTCATAAATGGTTGGACAGAGCTGCAGCTACCTGAGGAGAAGCCTGATAGCACATATTGGACTATTCACTTTGATGGATCCAGGCAGTTGAAAGCTCGGGGGCTGGATTATTTTGACTTCCCCACGAGGTGATAAATTTGTTATGTTTTAAGGTTGATGTTCCCTTGTACTAACAATGCAGCTGAGTATGAAGCCTTACTCCATGTTCTTCGGATGGCTAAAGAGATGAATCTAAGACAGGTGAGGTGTTTTGGTGACTTGAACTTAGTGGCTCAGCAAGGTTCAGGCACTTGGGATTCTAAGGACCAACTCATGGCGGCATATCGCCGAGAGGTGGATGCTATTGCTGGTCACTTCAAGGGCTATCAAGTAGAGCATGTTGATCGGAGAAAAAATGAGGCGGCTGATGCTTTAAGACGGTTGGGATCCCAGCTTAAGCCAATGCCACCTAATATTTTCCTTGATATTCTGAATAATCCTTTAGTTGAACTCCCTACAAAGGAAGATCTTGCTATTCCTGACCCGGAGGCATAGCTGGTGGCGGCTCTTCATGCTATTCCTGATTGGACAGTTCCATATTTGGCGTATATGACCAGGGGTGAGTTACCTGAAGATGAAACTTTGGCCAGGCAGATAACCCGACGGTCTAAGTCAATGACTATTGTCAATGGAGAGTTGCATCATCGCAGTGTTACAGGGGCATTTCAACATTGTGTCTCTCCTGAAGAATTTCGTGAGATCCTACGAGAGATTCATGAAGGAGACTGTGGTCATCATGCTGGCTCTAAGTCTCTCATGGCCAAGGCTTTTCGTCATGGATTTTATTGGCTAACGGCTCATGCTGACGTAGAGGATTTGGTCAGTAAATGTGATGGTTGTTAGAAATTCTCAAGACGAGCTCACGTGCCGGCTCAAGAATTGAGGATGATTCCAATTGCTTGGTCGTTTGCAGTCTGGGGGCTTGATATGGTTGGGCCTTTCAAAAGGTCCAAGGATAAAAAGACCCACCTTTTGGCGGCGGTTGACAAATTCACAAAGTGGGTTGAAGCAGAGCCAGATAGTAAGTGTGACGCGGCCACAACGGTTCAATTCATCAAAAAGGTGATCTTCCGTTTCAGTTTTCCCCACAGCATTATAAAAGATAATGGCACCAATCTGTCTAAGGGTGCTATGAAAGAGTTTTGTCAACGAGAGCATATTCGACTCGAAGTGTCATCAGTGGCTCACGCCCAGTCCAATGGTCAAGCTGAGAGAGCCAATCAAGAAATTTTTAGAGGCATCAAGCCCCGGCTTATGGTCCCTTTGCAGAGGACGCCGGGTTGTTGGCTGGAGGAGTTACACTCAGTATTATGGAGCATCATACAACCCCCAAAAGATATATGGGTTACACGCCTTTCTTCATGGTTTACGGAGCAGAGGCGGTTCTCCCTAGTGACATCCGTCACGATTCGCCTCGTGTGGCGGCTTATGTTGAAGCTGATAATGAAAAAGCACGTCAGGATGCTATTGACATGTTGGATGACGGGCGTGACCTTGCGGTGGCTTGTTCGGCAATTTACCAGCAAGATCTGCATCGTTATCATAGCCACCGATTTAAAACCAGGACCTTTCAAGAAGGCAATTTGGTGCTCCGGCTTATCCAGGATCAAACTGATATGCACAAACTATCCCCGCCTTGAGAAGGACCCTTTGTGGTCAGCAAAAATCTGAACAATGGGTCATAGTACCTTATCGATGTTCGAGACCACAAGGCTCACGCACGTCGGAGGAGGAGACCCGCCGGCCGTGGAATATTGCTCATCTTCAGCCTTATTATACCCGAGCCACTGGCTCTTGTGATGTACATATTTTGACAATGTATATATTATGATGAATATAATAAAGTCGGCATCCCTACTAAGTCAGGGCCTCTGTCATTTCATTTCTGAGAATAATGAGTCTTTATTGTCACTTCATACGATCACTTGGGGGCTTCCTGTTCATTGAGCATAGCTGTGACTATCATCTTGATCCGACTTCTACGCCATGATTACAAAATACTTGGGGGCTTCCTGCTCACTGAGCATAGTTATGACTACCCTCTTGATCCGGCTTGTACGCCATGATTACAAAATAGTTGGGGGCTTCCTGCTCATTGAGCATAGCTATGACTACCCTCTTGAGCCGGCTTGTACACCTGGAATGAAACATTACTTGGGGGCTCTTTGTTAATGGACAAGAGCTTTGTTGACCCTTGTAATAGGCTTGGACACCAGGTGTATTCACCAAAAAATCCGAGTTATCCTGCCTTTGTAAGTTTGCCACTCCACCCAGGTAATCTCGGAATGACGCATCATACTCTTGACAGTCAATCTTATAAAGACCCTGAAATTGTCAAAGTTAAAATGGCGATTGGTCATGTGAGGCCTAGCTTACAAGGTTTGAATGAAGGTTTAACTCAGTGGATGTGCGGCCCTTGAAAAGCACTTGACTTTGAAGGCTTGGCAGCCTATGAAAGCCTTGGCTTTTTGATTTATATTTGATTTTGAATATTTTTGCGGTTCAATTCTTGTGACATGCTAATACATGATTGAAAACTGAGGGCCATGTTGCCTTATTGTTCATATATGAATCTATCCGGAGTTTATTAACCCGGCCTGGCTTTGGACTTTAAGTCGCCAGCATATGATGATCTTATGCTTAGAGTATTGGCTCTAAGCTTTGGGATGTTACCCCTTGCTGCATATGGCGTTATGAGCCGGCAGTATGGATCAATTGAACGGGGCGTTGTGCTCTCAATTTTTGGGTTATAACCCTTACTGCACAGGTATGATAAACTGGCAGTATGAGCAAATATCACAGGGCACTTGTGATCTATTTGTGTGTAGGAAAAATGATAAATCTGATCGGCATACTTGATGGTATCATAAGGCATAAAGTGGCAGATCTTTAAAGTGATGGATCAGCAGTGTTATGCAAATAAAACACGCACGATGGCGTGATAGAGCAAGATTGTTTAATCTAGCCTATTACACACTGATGGCCCAAAAGGACAAATGTTTTTGATATATAGCGTCAAAACACTATCACTGGCACCGGCTCATAACTTCAGACTTCTACTCTTTGCGGGTTGAAGCCTCCGGATCATCCTGTGCTTCTTTTTCAGCTCCTTGATTATCCATTGGCTGGAAGTGAGGAGTAGACCAGTTGATACCGGTCAAAGCTCTAAACACAGCCTCATCATCAATAAGGTTGGATGGATCGATGTCACGAGCGAAGCTATGCTTACGCGTGGGTGGGATCAGAGCCACCTCTAGATGAACCTGAGCTTTCATCTTTTTGTTATCAACGTCATAAGTCGCTTGGTATTGAGATAGATTGGTTTCTTCAGCCAGCCGGGTCGCTAGTGGATGCATTGCTCTTGCTATATTGGCAAAGTAATCAACGCTGAAGGGTGATCCATCCTCTTTTACACTTGGGCAACCATTGGCCAAATCTTTCGGGTCAAGATCTGCTTGCCACGCCTTTGCCCGGCTTAAAGCAGTCAAGTCGCCGCCTCTGGCAGAGGCTCGTTTCAATTCTTCAATCCTTTGAGGCAGCACTGACAATCTCTCCAATGTTTCCTTAATGAGAGTGGGCGGCTGTTTCTTGTGAATAGCAGCAACAATGGCCCGTTGAGTGCCAGTGTATAACTGTTCTACAAGAGTGTAGAAAGCCATAAGCCTGATGCGCATATCTGAGCCTAGCTTGGTGCTCCGAGAACCTGTATCAGTAAATTTATTGATAAGCCGGTGTATGTCTATGATATGTTTATTGAGATGCAAAGGAGTCATGTCTCCTACTTACCGAAGATGGCTGATGACATGTTATTGACCTCCTACCTTAAACCAGACAACTCGTCAGTCACCGGTTTAAGTGTGGCTTCAGCATGCTCTACTCTCTTCAATAGAGCCGCCTTGTCGGTCTCCCGGCTGTTTTTATCAGTATTGAAGTTTTGCTTAAGTTGCTCAATGTTTTCTAAAGTAGTCTTCAGTTCTGACTTGGCCTTGAATGTCTCAGATTGCTGAGTTTTAATGTTGGCCTTCAGATCATTGAGCTACGAATCCTTCTCAGTCAGTTCAGCCTGTGACATAAACAAACATGGAAGGTATTCTAAGCATGATTATTTTTGAAGTCCCAAGCATAATACAAGTATTTTCCTTGGCACTTGGGGGCTAATGCCTATTGCTCTTAATTCCTTTTTGAAGTCCCAAGCACAATACAAGTATTTTCCTTGGCACTTGGGGGCTAATGCATATTGTTCTTTTTAAGAAAAATTTATTTGCTGACCTGGACAAAATGATCTGATCCGGTTTATAAAGACTACACATTGGGATATTGGTTTCAACCAGGGTTATAAGTCCCGGTTTACTCATACTGATTAAGCCGGCCCTTGGGGACTACAGATGCGAAGTTGTTACTGCTATTTAAAGTCTCGGCTTAACTTGATGGTTTAAGACGGCCCTTGGGGGATACTAGTAATAATATTCAGTTTTTATGACAATTGGAAAGTCTACAACATATTCACTCCTATTATATCCTATAGACTTGGCGGCTGATAGACATATAATTATTAAAAGAATGGTGATTGGATTACCTCATAGCGTTCCTTCCTCAAATTAACAAAGCCGTCTTCAAAATCACGGCTGGTGTATAGATGGTTCAAGTAACCAGAGTGGATTTCTTGGGCACTGAATTGGGAGTAGTGTCCTAAGTCTACTTTCCATTTGCCTTTATCAGCAGCAGAAATTTGTTCGTTGGCGCTGTGCTTGGATAAGGCAGTGGGATTACCCGGCGCTGTGTAACCAAGCCCGGTGATGGTGACATCGTCAGCCTTATCTTCATTAGGCTTGATGGGGCTTGGCGGTTTAGAGATGACCGGCTCAACATATATTTGATCCATGGTGATGTCGTGCTCTTCTGGTGGCGGGTCATCAATGTTGGCTTCAGCAATTGGATGAGAGGATTATGGCCGTTGTTTTTCTAGCTCGGAAGGGTTGGAGTTGTCAGTCGGCTTGTTCAGCTTTGCCTTTTTGCCGGGTTTTCCCTGGCCACTGGGAATAAGAAATACATAGATGTCAATATATCAGTCGGGCATGAAATTTTAAGTGATGGAATACATCCATGGAGTACACCCTTACCCAGGCACGGTTTTGAAGGCTGGAATTTGAGTTCTAGTTGAGTCGCCAAAGGAGGAATGAGATGTTCCCTGATAATTTGAATCAGATGGATTAAGAGGTTGATGAAAAAGACCTGCCTTGGGATAATCTAAGTCCGAAAGTTTTGAAACCTCTGCTCGACGTTTGCGAGGCACTGGGGTGCTCAGTAAGCCGGAAGATAAAATTTCACCACCTCTGTGCCGAGTTGTGCGGCGAGCTTCATGTTGCTATTTCTTTAAAGAAATTTGGGATCCAAGTTAGCTAAAGGGTGAGAAAATATTACTTTCCGCTTGCTTGTCGGGTTTTCTATGTTGGCACAGAGTCTGAGCCGGAGGAAAGGATAATTACCTCTTCGTCATCTGCACGGCTGGCCTCCGCATCATCCTTATAATAATCATTCTCAATAAGATGTATGAAAAATGAACCAAGGGAATCAAGTTCTACCTCTGACTCGTCATCATCATCCTTATCATCCAAATTGAGCAATTCGGCAGCATTGGATCTCTTCTTGGCAGGCTTATTGATAGCCTTACTCTTTGTCCGGGTTTTATTTGGCTTCTCTGGCAACTTCTTGGTCTAGAAGGTGAGTCGTCCTGTAAACATTGGATGAGTATAAACTAGCAGTACAAATAAAACTGAGTCAAGGATGAGCTTGATTCAAAAACTTACAGCCGGCGGCCTATTCAGGACACAGAAAGGACTCAATCCGACTGCACTACAATCTTCCAAGCTCTCATTTAGTAGGGTCTTTGTCATATTATTGATGTCTTCCTCAGTCGTTTCGGTCTGGCAGTGGCGTTGAGGATCGGTTAGCTCACTGGTATACTCATAAATTAAACTGGGCCGGCATCTTAAAGGCAAGATTCTCCAGGCAACCCAGCAGCGAACTAGATCAACTCCGGTTAAACCGTTGGCCATCAAGGCCCAGATTTTTGCAAAAATTGGCACATATTCTTTCATGCTACGGTGCTGATACAGTCCAGAAGATGATGTCTGCTACTAAGTCGGCTGGCGCGATAACCCGGTAGGGAATTTTCTCCCTCTGGTGAAGTATCTTGGCAATAAAACCAATTCTAGTTCCAGTCTGATGTAGGGTGGAACCCTATACGGCCGATCTTTCACAAAAGGAGTGGATCCCGCGAAGAACATGAGGAACACGAGGGGGAAATGAGGGAAATCATGAGGGGAAACATGAGAGAATCACTCAACCAACAAGAAATAGTCACACATGTGCTAGATCCTCGAGTACATAAGAGAAGATACACGATCCACAATCAACAACGGACGATACAAAAGGTAACGGTCTTCTCCGTGAGGAGGTCTTGATGGGGCCACCCAAGAGGGGGTCTTGATGATTTCCTCCGCAAGGAGGTCTTGAATCCAAAGGGATCTTCTCCGTAGAGGCTACGGTCTCTCTCGTGGAGTAGATCCGATGTGGATGAGCAATGCTCTATCTCTCAAATGAGCTAAACCAATGCTAACCCTAAAACGTAGGTGGAGGGGGAGTATATATAGTCTAAGGGGCGAAGGGGTACATGGGCCTCGGCCTAGATGCGCTGCACGCAGGCAGGGGGGTCGGATGTTCGGGCATCGAGCCGGATGTCCGGGCCTTCCTGAGACGCCGGATGTCCGGGCGCTGGGGCTGGATGTTCGGGCTGGCAGGGTCTAGCTTCTGTGATGGGGCGCCAGATTTTCGGGCGCTGGGCCGGATGTCCGGCGGCTCGTGACTGGCCGGATGTTCGGGCTGACTTGGCCGACTCTGGTGCTCTCTGGATAGAAGGGAGCCGTATTTCCGGGCGTTGGGCCGGATGTCCGGGTCATCACCGGATGTCTGGCTGTTGTAGCAGCAGACTCTTCTTCCTTCTCCTTCCTTTGCTCCCGCACACACTTGGCCTTGGTCCTTGGACTCTCCTTGGTCTCCTCGGGTGTACCTGAGTATGCACAAGGTCCGCGCTTGAAGTAGCATCCATGTCTTACATGAGGAAAGGGAAGATTCGGAAAGGAGCGAGTTCACCTTGGGTCCAATGGCGTATGCTCGAGTGTACATGGGGATGATCGTAGGATGCTCCGCATCATCTCCCCTCTCTTCGGAAAGATCTGACCTCGGATCGTGATCCTCATCACCATGGAAACAGTTGTTGTGGACGGACTTGTAGTTGGACAGAGTTGAAGACATTGCGCAATCCAAGTACTCCAAGTTGTCGCTGGAGTGGTATACATGCAAGAAAAGCAAACACAAACGACACTCAAAAACACAATGTTTAGCGCACACAAAGTGTCCATCATGTAAGAATGAGTCCGTGCGAAAAGATTGATCATGACAAGGTGCATGAAGCTTATCCAAAAGAGATGGAATGGTATGCAAAGCATTCATGGGAGCGAAAGCATTCATTGTGCGCACAAATGTATTGTGAATGTGAGCAATGCAACCATGATGTAAAATGATGTCATGATGGGATGGTTTATCAAAAGCATGAACATGGTAATGGGTGCTCAAAATGAGTATGTGATCATGCAATTGATGATGGGCAATAAGATCATGATGTATGAATATGCCATCAAGAAAGATCACAACAAATTTGCTAAGAAAATGCACAAGCTCATATATCATGGATGACATGGGAATACAAGATGCAACAAGGCAATCATAATATGAGTCAATCCATGCATAAGATGCAAATTTGTCATGAGTGTGAGATGTCCAATGAGCATGACATATGTGAGCACAATCAACAAATATGGAGGTGTTGGTGTACCAATGCTCGATGTCGTGGCATGCGTGGAGGTTCGAAGGTGCTTCCAATAAGTCCGAGTGCTCCTCAATGTGAGGGTCCATAGAGTTAATCTTCAATGTCGCTCCTCCATTCGCGAGATGTACCATGTAGAAAACAAGAAGGAAACAACAATGAAAGAGTGACCCATCCAATATGCATATTTGAGGATAGCTCAAAGGGAAGGAGTTCACCTTTAGGAGATTCTCGCAAATGTTGGTGTTGCACATCGTGTATGCCTTCACATGACCAAATTGTCTCATGACGGTATCGCCTTGTGAATCCTTCGAAACGAAAGAACATGACAAACACTAGGAAAAACAAATGAGGTTAGCGGAGATGCAAAACCTATCATTCATGTGGTAAAATACTCAACAAGTGTATGCATCATGCTCATCATAAGAAAGGACAAGGTAGCTTTTCATAGTATGGAGGCATATGATGATGCGAGAACAACCAAATACAATAGGCTCAATCAAGCAAGCATGCATCACAAGTAAAGTTTCCAAGTCTCCATGATCAATAGATGCAACAATTGGAGGCAAGCGACAATGAAGAAAACATATCATGTGAGAGGCATGAACATATACGTCATCAACCCAAGAAAGCAAGTAATAATGGAACATGGGTGATGCGACAAAGCAAGCAATCATAGCAATCCAGTGGTGTGAGCTAGTAGTGCGAAGATGCAACATACTAGAGGGAATCATAGCAAGCATGTCATGGGTGCAAATAGTGTGCATGAATAATTCACATGACATAGCACAAGCATGAAAGGGGGATATGAGCAAAATAGAATCAATAGCATGAGGCACATGATAAACATGGCAATAGCAACAAGGATCTCCACCAAGCATGCAAATACACGTAGGAGTAGCATAATGGTGAATCATGGGTAGATGCAAGTAAGGGTCACAATTGCATGGCAAAGAAGCAAGCACATCATGCAAAGTGAACACGGTAAAATGAGCATGAAGCGACAAGTGGTATATAGCCATAGCCGTGTGAGAGCCAAGTGAGGGAGATGCGCGTAGTTGGTGCGCGAAGAGAGCGGTGGGAAGGATACTTCACGGGATCCCAAGTCATGTTTGCTCTCAAGAGCTCGTTTCGTCAACTCTTGGGATTGAGAGGTTGACGAGTATACGTGAGTACCTACACAAAACAAAGACAAAGAGAAAATTGTGTGTGCGTGGTAGATGTACACATCATCCATCATGATGCGCACGTGTTTGTGTCGGTTAGCACAAAATATCCAATGCTCAAATAAATGAGATGCGTGATATAGAAACATGTCATCCATCATGATAGGTTTGTTGTTATGTATAGCATAATGGAGACTCAAAATGTGTAATGCATCACGAGAAATATGTAGAGCATTGTTATGCGTGGAATGCATATGGTGCAAGCAATTATGAGAATCATGCAAAGTATGGAATGCATCAAAATTTCCTAATATGTATGAGGAAACTATGGGGGTCTCCTCATGAGCATTAATGGAAACATCACATGGAGAATATTGACAACATCCTAAACAAAGCATATTTGGAACAATGTGACCATGGCATGGCATAGCAGATGCATTGCGCAAATCATGTAAAGAAAGCATGGCAATATCATCACATGAAAAACAAAAGCCAATGACCATCATTTCGTCATCTATGCCATAAGTGCAAATGGGATTGATTTTAATGGGGCATGCATAGTTACTATGTTGAGATTGAAAAGATGCAATATGTGAGATCTCACTCATGGCATATGACAAGTTCAAAGGATTGTCAAAGATGATGTGACCGATAGAATTTTTACATGATATCATATGGAGCATAGCATCACAACTAGGCAAATCAAGATGCTCATCATCATATTCATCATAGATTGGTAAGTCATGACATGAAGAATTCGCACTAGCATGAAGCATGGGAATAGGTGGATCAACATCATGCAAGCAATAATTGGTGAGATAGTCCACCAGTGGGACAAGAGAAGCACCATCACCTATGTTACCTTTGGAGCATCGCTCATGTGTTGTAGGTGAGGTGTCGAAGACCAAGTCGTTGTCATCTTCATCTTGATGGAACCATGTGGGGGGTGCATCATCGTCCACCATGGCCATCATCGTCTCCATTGGAGGTATGGACTCATCGAGGATAGGCGTGTCGTCATGTAGGAGACCTAGCACCCAAGAAGAAAACACAATCGGAGTAGAGGTTAGGTCATTAGAAATCATAGTGGCCTCACATGCCGTGTCAACTACATCACTCACTAAGTGTTGTGGCTCACTCACTCCCTCTTGGATGCTCTCACTCATATGGTTGGTGGAGTCACTCAAATGGCTCTCAACCTCACATAGGATGGGTGGCATGCTCTCAAGTGTGGGGCTAGTGGTGGTCACACTCATCCTCTCATAGGAAATGCTCTCAATGTCACGTATGGTGGAGTCACTCATGTCACTCATGTGGTGGTGGCTCTCCTCACATGGCAATTGGGGCATCTCGTCATATGTGGGTGTCGGAGAGATGTAGGTGCAAATGTCTCCATGCTCAATCATGTCGTAGTCGTAGCCATGGATGAAGGCCGAAGATGGCACATCATCACTCTCCTCTAAGACCAAAGATAAGGTCTCATGTGCGGTCTCGTAGCTTGACTCGGAGTATGAGTCCAATATGGGCGTCGTCTTCATGTTGTTGAAGAGGTTCGTGCTCGTCACCGTGGTCGAAGGGGATGGCCCTTGCTCGACCTTCTTGTCGCCGTCTTGTTGTAGGAGGTCCATATGATGTGGCACCTCGTAGGTCGTCTCCATGACCGAAGGGAATGTCCCATGCTCGGCCATCTTCCTTGGGGGGCTTCCGAAGATGGAAGTGTCGCCCTCGCTTATAGGTTGTCCCCTAGTACTTGATGATGTCAATGTAGGCGAACTCACGGGAAATAGGCGAAGATGCCGTACGTCCAAAGGCGAAGATGCCTTGATAGCACATGGCGAAGATGTCGAAGTGGTGGTGGTAGTAGTCGTAGAGCCATCTTGGTGGTGCTCGTCTCGCGGTCTTCTTTTGTGGTCATGAAGTTTGGACTTGGCGTGAAGTAGGGCTTGTTGGGACTTGTAGGTAGGCGCATCTCGAGCATCCTCATGTTGATGGTGTCGATGTCGTGCTTGAGCTCAGTGGCGTTTGTCATCGTGCACATGATGCTTGGAGGTGACTTTCCCTTCATGACGAGGTGGATCACGAACGTGATGGTGGTCGCCATGGAGATGTGGACGTGGATGACTTGCGCTTGCGTCGCCTGGGCGCTCCGAAGATGATTGACTTGCTCGCCTCCGCCTTGAGGATGATGAAGGGGAAGAACGTTTGGCCAACAAAGTCTGAATCTCCTCCATCCTTGCATCTTGCTCCTCCTTTTGTGCGGAAAGCTTGTTGTCGATGTAGTCCCTTTTCCTTGCTTCGGAGTGGCGAATGTCAATGGAGAGGTTCTCGATGCGCTCGCTCAATCTTGATTGTGCGCCTTGCATTTGTCGTTGTAGATCGAAGATTGACACTTTGGTGATGTAGTTGTTCACGTCGTCATTGTTATCGAACACCGGAGATGAAATGCCTTTCCTATCCATCACAAGACTCGAGCCAATATGAGTGGGAGAAAGAGAAGAACAAATACCGAATGTACCTTGACCGAAGTTGAAGGTGGATCAATGATCACTCCAATGTGGTACAAGGAAATAGCACAATTGGTATCAATTCTTGTCGGTTTCTCACACCTACACAAATAAGGCTTATGGTGGAGCTCGGTGAGGATAGTGGCACAAAAATTTAATGCAAAATGTTAGCAAGAGTTAATAATGTTGAAAGAGATTCACAAATTTGCAAGTGAAACAAGTAGACCAATACCAATGAATGACAGATGGAAACGCACACACGGATAGATAAATGGGGTCGTGCAACCAAGGATGAGCACACAATGTGGAATCCATGAAAAACGCTCGTGTTGCACAACTCAAGAGAGACGCTATCACGATTTCTCTATAGGTGGATACGACACTTGTGCACAACCTATGATATGCAAAATGTAAGAACTTTCTATCCCAAGTATGCTATTGTGTGTGATGTTCCGGTGGTATGATCCAAGTTGATCGGATATGACAATCTTACGCAATGTGGTATGATGCTATGGCACTTGCTTACAAGCTCTTTGTTCACTCTTTTTCTTTTGCTTAAAAGCTTATTCTCTTTTTTTGTATGTATGGCCACTATGCGGAATGCACAAACCAAGATAGAAAATGTGTATAAGCGGGAACAAACTTGAGGCACACGAGATGATATGATACCAATATGATATGGTATGTATGCAATGTATGGTGTAGATCACTAATGTGCACAAGTAACATTGTCGGCAATACTCAATGGCTAGTCTCGATAGGCAAGTGACTCAAAATGGGCTAGGGGTTAACAATGCAATTGCAAGGGGATATACAATGGAGGGATACCACGATACCAAGATGATATGGAGGTTACCGTCCTTGGCGATGATGAGTGGCGGTGATCTTGATGGAGATACCAATATGATGTATACTCATCCCTAAGTAGCCGAAACACCTTAGGAAACGGAAAAACCGCGAACTCAAAATCTCAAATGTCAAATGGTGGTAGCAGGAATGCGGTGGTGGTTTTGTGGAAGCTTAATGGAATTGCGGAATGGCAATGATGGGTTGTGGAGTACGCAATGCGGAAGTCGAGGGTAAGGTGGTGGACTATACACGGTGTCGGAGTTGGAAGCACGGTCCCTAAGTAGCCGAAACACCTTAGGAGACACAACTCACAACACTAACAAAATTGGGTTAAGTTGGGGTGGTGGAAGTGTATGGTGGGAAAAGTTATGCGAAAGTGGTGGTGGTGGTTGATGAGGAAGCAACCGTCCCTAAGTAGCCGAAACACCTTAGGAGACTCAAATCACAACTCAAACAACCACTAATGCTAAGGGGAACAAAATTGGTTAGGTTGCGGAAGGCTATGGTGGTTTTGCGGAAGTTACGGTGGAAGCCCTAGGAAAAGATGCCAAAGTTTCAAAAATTTGATGGAGTCAATTATTGATGGTACTATTTTTGTGGGAAGGGGGTGTCAAGAGCTTTTCAACGAGCTAAAGAAAGCGAAAATCAGAATCTGGATGAATTAGTTATGGACAAAACGGTGAAACGAGGAAGGCTGAAGTTACAGGGGCCGGATGTCCGGCCTTTGACCCGGATGTCCGGCCCGACGAATCCAAATCTCGTTTGGGGCGGAAATTTTCGAATTGGGGGCGGAAATTGATGATTCCAAGGGCAAAATTTGATGGATTTTGTGGATGGAAAGTGGGGAAAATTGGGGATATGCTAGATGCACTCGAAACCAAGCAAATCCATGGATCAAATCCAACAAAACTTCGTCAAACCAACAAATCACAAAAAAAATTGGGGCTATTTTTGGTGGGGAATTTTTGAATTTAGGACGAAATCAACAAAATTAGGCAAGAAAACACAACGGGGAGGCTCCGAAATCGTGATCAACGTGGCTCATGATACCAAGATGATGTAGGCTGGAACCCTATACGGCCGATCATTCACGAAAGGAGCGGATCCCGCGAAGAACATGAGGAACACGAGGGGGAAACGAGGGAAATCACGAGGGGAAACCCAAGAGAATCACTCAACCAACAAGAAATAGTCACACATGTGCTAGATCCTCGAGTACATAAGAGAAGATACACGATCCACAATCAACAATGGACGATACAAAAGGTAACAATCTCCTCCGTGAGGAGGTCTTGATGGGGCCGCTCAAGAGGGGGTCTTGATGATCTTCTCTGCAAGGAGGTCTTGAATCCAAAGGGATCTTCTCCGTAGAGGCCACGGTCTCTCTCGTGGAGTAGATCCGATGTGGATTCGCAATGCTCTATCTCTGAAATGAGCTAAACCAATCCTAACCCTAAAACGTAGGTGGAGGGGGAGTATATATAGTCTAAGGGGCAAAGAGGTACATGGGCCTCGGCCTAGATGCGCTGCACGCAGGCAGGGGGGCCGGATGTCTGGGTGTCGAGCCGGATGTCCGGGCGCTGGGGCTGGATGTCCGGGCTGGCAGGGTCTAGCTTCTGTGATGGGGTGCCAGATTTCCGGGCGCTGGGCCGGATATCCAGCGGCTCGTGACGGGCCGGATGTCTGGGATGACTTGGCTGACTCTGGTGCTCTCCGGATAGAAGGGAGCCGGATTTCCGGGCGTTGGGCTGGATGTCCGGGCCTGGCCGGATGTCCGGGTCATGGCTGGATGTCTGGCTGCTGTAGCAGCAGACTCTTCTTCCTTCTCCTACCGTTGCTCCCGCACACACTTGTCCTTGGTCCTTGGACTCTCTTTGGTCTCCTCGGGTGTACCTGAGTATGCACAAGGTCCGCGCTTGAAGTAGCATCCATGTCTTACTTGCGGAAAGCGAAGATTCAGAAAGGACGAGTTCACCTTGTGTCCAATGGCGTATGCTCGAGTGTACATGGGGATGATCGTAGGATGCTCCGCATCACAGTCCTTGGGGTGACTGGGAAGATTAGCAGCTGGGAAGATGGCTTCTTTCCGGCGATGTATAGATATGCCGCCTAGTTCTAGGCTAGGTCCATCTGGGAATTCATTCTGCCGGTTCAAGTAGTAGAGCTCTCTGAATAGTTCTACGGTGGGCTCCTATTGAAGGTACACCTCGTAGAACACTTGGAAATTGCAGATGTTTGAAACGGAATTTGGTCTGCTATCTTGTGGATGGAGCTTGAAAAAATGCAGCACATCACGGAAGAATCTTGAGCCGGGAGGACTAAAACTCCGGTCCATATGATCCATAAAAACCACCACTTCACCATATTTGGGATCAGGGCGAGTTTCATTACCCGGAACCCTCTAATGGATGGCTTCTTTTTTGGCTAAGATGCCATTCTGAACATATTCCTTCAAGTCTTCTTTGGTGACCCGGGAAACGACCCAGTTGCAGGCGGTGACAGTCTATCAGATTTCGGGTTCCGGCAAAACCCTTGAGGTTCGAACACTGGGGTGTGCACAAAGATCTCTCCCCCTCTCTAGCTCGCACACTCTACAATCTCATGGCCTAGCTCGACGAACCCAAAGAACATGAGACACAAGATTTATACCGGTTCAGGCCACCGTTGTGGTGTAATACCCTACTCCAGTGTGGTGTGGTGGATTGCCTCTTGGGCTGAGGATGAATAGTTACAAGGGAAGAACAGCCTCGCAAGGAGAGGTGTTCTTGTGCTTGGTGAACTTGAGTGGTTGGGGTGCTATGGATTTGATCTAGGTCTGAATCAGATGCCTCCCTATGGTGGTGTCTAGTCCTATTTATAGAGGCCCTGGTCCTCTTCCCAAATATTGAGCGGGAAGGGATCCCACAACGGCCAAATTCGAAGGGAGACAACTAATACAAGCTATCCTGACAAAAGTAGTCTTCGCCTGCCAAAGGCTATGGTGGTGACGCTGTCTTGGGCTCCACAGTGACCTCCATCCTGCCGTCCTGATGGTCTTGGTCTTGTTGCACCGATATGGAAACATTTGCCTGATGCCTCGGGACTCCTTGCCTGCGCTTGCCCCTTTAGCACCAAAGAGAAAACAAGGACACTGCGCACGCTGACGCCCTCCTGGCTCCAGTCGTCATGGCTTGCATCACAGAAGCCTCGTTAGGTGCCCCTGGCCTTGATCTCTCCTCCCCTCGCGAGCCAGCCTGGTGAGGCCGCCCCTGAGGAGGTCTTGCGTCGTCCGCCTCGCGAGGCTTGGCCCCTCGCGTGGGTCTTGAATGTTTGCTGGTGAAGATGGGTCGTACGGGGCTGCTGGTGGAGCCACGATGCGGGCCGCGGGCAGGCAAGTCTGGGTCCCCCGTTCCCAGAACACCAACAGTAGCCCCCGGGCCCAAGGCGCGCTCAGGCTTGACTTCAAGGCGAAGCCAAAGGGCAAACGCGGAGCGCCGCGGGCCCCATCAGCCTGCGGGCACGGTTGGCGTGTGGCGACTGATTGGACGTGGGCGTCTCCGCTTCCCCACGCTCCCTCGGCAACTGCCCGACTGACAAAAAGGCCGGTGCAGGGAACGCTTGCCTTCATTACCTTCCTTCGCCTTGCTCCAGATTCCCTCTCTTGCTCCTCACTTCTGAAATCTCCAGATCTTCTCTGATCTCCTTCCAAGCTTCCGACCAATGGCGCCCCGAAAGCTTAAGGTTGATTCGCTGCCTGCCTGGTACAAGCCGGCTCTGGAGGCGCCCAATGTCTCGGCAAAGAACCTCACCGCCACGCGTCTGCTGACGGTGGGGGAGAACAACGAGAAGGGGAAGACCGAGCTCCAAGCTGGCTCCACCGTGCCCGAAGCTCCGAAGAGCTCCTTCTACCCCTTCTTCATGAGCAATGTCGTCGCAAGCCTCGTTCCCCCCTTCTTCGACTTATTCTACGTAGTCCTCCAACACTACGGGTTACAGGCTCTCCACCTCCATCCCAACTCCATTCTTCTCTTGTCAATCTTTGCCTTCTACTGTGAGGCGTATGTCGGGGTGATGCCGTCTATGGCACTGCTGCGCCACTTCTTCTTCCTCCGAATCAACAACGGCCACACCACGGGGTGCACCAACTTCCTTGTGGCTGGTAAGGCCAACGCAATCTCGAAGGCCGGCAAGAAGGCTGATGGCTTCCGGAGCAAGTGGGTTATGATGGCTGCCAAGTGCGTCCACCCACGGCTGAAGCTGCCGACGGAGATGCCCTAGTGTGACGAGGGGTGGTCTCGTGTGAAGCTTACCGACGACCGGGCAGAGGCAGTGCTGGAGAAGATGACCGTCGACCTAAGGCCAGGCAACGCGAAGGCGGCAAAGCTGACGAGGGCCATGCTTCTGAGGGAGTTCCTGATGTTGCGGGTGGCTCCTCTCCAGGCGTGCTCGCGCCCCTTGTCGACACTCAGGGATGGAGAGGACAAGCTTCGCCTGAGTCCGGAGGCTTTGTCTGAAGGGGAGCTGGCCATGGCTCTCCGCCTCTTGGTCAGGGACGACCAAGAGTATACGCTGAGTGCCCACGCTCCTTTGTTCCTTCGGAAGGACGGGGCGGTGATCGCTGCCGCCATGCCCACCTTTGACGGGCACGGCCTGGTGCTGCCGACACCCTATGAAGTCCTGGTGGCATCGGCACCGGTGGACGTGTCTTCTGGCGATTCCCGTAGGGACGGGGAGGAGCAGGACGAGGAGCACGACCCAGAGGCAGCCTCCGACAGGATGGGGGAGACCTCCCCCTTGCGCAAGGCCAACATCCTCCGTCTCCTTCCTGACGACGATGGCAATGCCAACATCCTCCCGGAGAAGGGGGAGCCGCCCGTGGTTCTGACGAAGGGCAGGTTGGCGCTGCTCTCCCGGGACGACACTCCTGCCTCGCCGCCGCCTGGAGCTGCATCCGGTCCAGATGCAGCCCCTGCTTCTGCTCCCGGAGCTGGCGCGCCCACGCCTCAGGCTGCGAAGCTCTCCGTCTTCAAGCTTACGAAGCGGACGGACTATGCCGTGGTGGACCAGTAAGTGTTCTCGTCCTACCTTGTTCTTGCTTCTGCTGCTCGTTTCTGACTCTTCTTCTTTGTTGTGCAACTAGGCCGACGCCTGTGGCGAAGAGGAGAAGGGAGGGCGAGGTGGTACTGCTTGAGCCCAGATCGCCTCCTGCAGTCGCGCCCCTCTCCATGACTAAAGGTGGTGATGGTGCTCGTGCCTCTCCAGCCCGATCAACCTCGCGAGGCTGGGTAGAGCATCCTCGCGAGGAGTCAGCCCCTGAGGCCCCGCCGGCTCCGGAGGTGCTAGCATCCGGCTCGGGCCCTGGGGTCCCCGAGGCTCAGGAGCCTCTGGCCTCTCAGGCCATGGTGATGACGACGCATTTTCCTCCTCCTTCTGCCGTACTGCTGACCCCAGGTTCCTCTGCCTCTCCCGACGTCCTGGAGCGGGCTCTTTCGGTGATGGCCCTACTGCGAGAAGACCTTCAGGGCACCGACCGTCGCCTGGTGGCCGGACGCCTAGAACTGGTCTCTGGTTGGCTGCACTCCGACGCGTCTGTCCGGGTGGCACTGAGCCAAGCTGCTGCGGACTCCGAGAAGGATAGAGAGGCTGTTACCTAGGCTGTGGCCGCCCTTGAGGTGGCGCTGAAGGACGCCGAGGCCACCCAGGACCACTGCCAGTCGCTGGCGGCCGAGCTGGAGACCGTGTGAAGGGAGCACGCGAAGGAAGCCCGATGCCGCAAGGTGGAGGAGGAGAAGATGAAAGCCAGAGAGGACGCTGTCAAGGATCGCGATGCCGAACTGGAGCAGTTGGCGAAGGCGCAGGCCACGGAGCACAGCCAGCTGGAGGAGTTGGAGCAGAAGCTGAAGGCGGAGAAGGCCGAGCTTGACGCCAAGGCGAAGGTCCTGACTGAGGACCGCGCGGCCTTCAAGCTCCTTGAAGAGAAGGCTCGAACGACGCTGAAGTCGCTCTACGAGAAGGGCTTGGAGGAGCCACCGGTTGCCGACGACGAGGGCCCCCAACCAGCTGGCTCCTTATCTGGTTGGTGCGCTGGAGGACGTTGTGAGCAGCATTGGCCCCATGCCGGAGGAAGAAGCCCGCGTTCTCTCCTCGGACGCACTGACGCGTGTCTTTAGCCACCTCCACCTTCGGGATCCCGTCGCCCGCCTTGACGAGCTGCTGGAGCCTGTGAAAGACGAGCATTACGAGGTTGCTGCTGCTGCTGTGAAGGGTCGGGTGGAGGCCCTGCTGAACAGGTTCCACACCTTCACTCCCGCGTCGCCGACCGGCGATGCTACCGATCCTGCAACTCCGGCTGGTGGTGCAGGTGAAGGCGACGCCGTTGGAGAAGACGCATTCCTTGCAGGCGACGGCGGCATCCAGGGATGACGAGGCAACCTGCTGGCGGCTCCTTTCCTGTTTTAGTTTCTGCAATATGCACCATTCCTCGTGGAGGCGCTAAACTCGCATTTGATTTCAGGGGAACAATATGTCCTGTAATATTTGCTTTGAAATTCGGTGATGTCCTTTCTATTTGCTTTGCTTTCTACGTTGGCAGGGCCCGACCCCGCGCATACCTCAGCCGCCGTTGGGTCGTCCGGATCACTGGGGCGGACCAAGGAGTGAGGGGCTACGTGATCAGTTAGGCTCGTGAGTCGTGATGCTCAGGAGTTCCCCTTGACGCGCAAACAGCTTATAGAAAGGAGATCTTGGAGTAGGTCTAGTGTTCTACGTCGACAGGGCCCGACCCCGTGCATACCTCAGCCGCCATTGGGCCGACCGGATCACCAGGACGGACCAAGGAGTGAGGGGCTACGTGGTTAGTTAGGCTCCTGAGTCGCGATGCTCAGGAGTCCCCCTTGACGTTCAAATGACCTTCGTACCTTAGCTCTGCTTGGGAGGGCACGCGACGACCAGGTCCGGGGGACCTGGCAGGGTGGCGTCCGCTTGGGCGTGACCCGAGCGCAGCCCCCGTGCTCAGCCCCCTCGCACGGCTCTCCTGAGGGGAGGCGTTGTGATGAGGCCAGACACCGAGCCCGGAGGCTCCCTGAGGTTGATACGGTCGTGAGGCCGCCCTCAGTTGTTTATCACCAGCGCGGAGCATTGTGCTTCCATACTTGCACGGGCATAGTCGCTCCTCGGCGGTGTCGACTGCCAGCGCGGAGCATGGTGCTTCCACTGGCACGTGGGAGGGGACTCCCTACTGCGGAGAGCCCCGGGGGCGTGTACAGCCCTGCCCTAACACGTGGCTTGCACGGTAAGGCTAGACTAGGTGTATCTGGGCACTCGTGAGCCAACGCGGGACTCACGAGGCCCTACCTCAAGGCGGGTTGCGCCTGGTCTTCGTTCTTGACGGCTGTGGCGTTCCTACGAGATGGTTAGACAACCTGCGCCGAATGGATTTCCTGATGCTATCGCATGAGAAGGCCAAGCACCAACGACCCCAGGAGGTGACGTGAACGGGGCCGGCCCGCCAGACAGAGCTCAGCGTTGGATCGATGCTGCAGGGACGGGCTAGAGCACAGACGTCGTGCCTATCCTTCTTATGCGAAGGATCCTGAAGAAAGACAATCGGCGCGCGGCTCCCATGGTGGGTGACAATCAGGCAAGTGATATCCATAGATAGATTATGCATGAAAAGCAACTAGCTTAGGTGAATGCGAGAACGATACATGCCACTGGGTTGGACCCAAGAAGCCTGGGGTTAATGCAGCCCGAGGGACGCTCTGAGCAAAGTGAACTGAAGATGCAAGCGGATACGTGTCGCAGGGACGAACCCATGTGGCCTAGGGATGATGCAGCCCAGGGGCACTCCCATCTGAATAACTTCGAAAAATGTCACCTGGTTTGGTTGCAGAAGGGGTGTTGGGGTAGCTGAAGACACGTAGCAAAGAAGTCGCTTCTCACGAGCCGCCGAGACCCTGAGCCTCGGGAGGCTCTGGAGGCTCAGGTGGCCTCCGGAGGACCGTCTCCATCTCCGCCAGGACTGCGTGGTGCCTGGCCTCCTGACCTGCCAGGATGCTCCGCAGATTGTGCTGGAAGGCGGCTGCCACGCTCGGTAGGCCGAACGGCATGCGAACGTAGCTGTGAGGCGGGCCCTCACATCGGCAGCACACAAAGGCCAGAAGCGCTCCTAAGATGTGGCACTGTTGAGCCCTGGGATGTTGATGTAGACGTGTAGCTCGCCACCCTCGCCTGGGTGGGGAGCAACGCCAGGTGGGCGATGGTCGCCGCGTATTGCTCTTGCTTCCTGATGCTCCTGAGATGCCTTGGTGATGAACTCCTGAGCGTCGGGCGCTCCTCACCCAGTGTCCTCCTGAGGGAAACGTGCCGTGAAGCACGCCTCCACGTGGTGCCCGAGCGCCTCCCTCGTGATGTTGGCCAGGTCCGAGGCCCTCCAAAAGAGAGCCCCCGAGCCCTGCCCGAGGAGGGCGCCAGGCATGCCTCCCTATGCGTGGGAGGAAGGCGCCCCAGGCGCTGGCACGGATCCTGAAGTAGCGTCGCTGGAGGTGCCGCTCCCTTGTGGCCCAGTGCGGAGTAACTGCTTCTTATTCTTGGGGTTGGCCTCAGGAGGGTACTGCACACCCGCGCTGTCAGGGTCCTCGATTGATGCAGCTTGGAAGGCGCGCTCGAGAGAGCACACCGCGTCTCTTTTTTCGCAAGGGACCATGATGATTCCACCGCTTCCCGACATCTTGAGGACATTGTAGCCGTGGTGGGTGACTGCCATGAATTTGGCCAGTGCTGGGTACCCAAGGATGGCATTGTACGGCAGGCGGATGTGGGCGACATCGAAGTAGATTAGCTCGGTGTGGTAGTTGTCGCGCTGACCGAAGGTGACATGGAGGCGAACTTGCCCTATCGGGGTGGTGGAGCCGTCTATCACTCCTGAGAAAGGCTTGGTGGGTTGGAGCTGATCGTATGGTACTTGAAGGCTATCGAACGCCTCGACGGACAGGACACTGAGTCCTACGCACCGTCGATGAGGGTCTTGGTGACTTAGACATTGCTAATGACGGGTGAACAGAGCATCGGGAGGACTCCAGCGGTTGCCGCGCATTTGAGCTAGTCCGCCGAGCTAAAGGTGATGGCGTACTTGGACCACCTGAGCAGGCGTGTAGCCTCGAGCTTGGGGAGGGCTGCATTCACTTCGAGGGAGAACTACTTGAAGATGCGTTGGGAGGCTGGGGCTTGAGCGCCACCCAAGATGCAGGCGATGGCGCGCGGCTCCTGGAAGCCCCCAGCCCCTTCGTCCTGTTGATGGTCATCGTTCCTTCTTGGCGGCGGCAGCGGAGGGAGACCAGGGTTGCCCTGAGGATGATCCTCACGAAGCTGGTCCCTCCAGGCACCCTCACGAGGCTGGTCCTGCCAACGATCCTCACGAGGCTGGTCGCTCCTCTCTTGGCGGGGCCCATGGTCGTCCCAACGTCCTCCACCTCGTCCACCTCCTCGGTCATAGCCCCCGGTCATTACGCTCGGGGCGTCGGCCGAAGCATCCATCTCGAATGGCCCTGAGCTCATGGCAATTGTTGGTGTTGTGCGTGCGCACGTTGTGGAAGGCGCAGAACGTGCGGCTGCCCTTGGACAACTTGGGAAGATCTCGGCCGCGCTTGGTGTCCGGTTCTTCTGCGAGTACGGCCACTCCTTTGCGCTTCACGTCCTTGACCTTGGCCTTCTTCTCCTCTAGATCCATAGCAGGGAGCTCGAGGAGGGAGAGACGCCCCTCCTCAGCCCTTGCACACTTGGTTGATATGTTGAACAGCTCCAAGGTCATGCACATCTCCTCATGGATGGTGAGCTCCTCCTTCATCTTGACGTCGCGGACGCCGTCAGAAAATGCTGAGATGATGGCCTCGTCCGTCACCTTGGGGATCTTGATAAGCACACTGTTGAAGCACTGGATGTACTTCTGCAGGGTTTCTCCCGATTGTTGCTTGATGCGGCGCAGGTCACCCGCGACTATGGGGCGGTCGCGAGTGCCCTGGAAGTTGGCGATGAAGTGGTTGCGCATCTCATCCTAGGAGGAAATCGAGCCTGGGGCAGGTTCAGGAGCCATGAGCGGGCACCGTCCTTGAGTGCCATGGTCAACCAGTTCGCCATGACCTTTTCGTCGTCGTTGGCCGCTTCGAAGCTTAGCTCGTAGAGCTGTAGAAACTCCGTAGGATCGGGGGTGTCGTTGTAGTGAGGAGGCAGATCCGGCTAGAACTTGCCCGGCCAGACGACGCTACACAGCTCGGGAGTGAAGGCGCGGCAGCCCGCCGTGGCCACTGGGGCCTGTCATGGAGGTGGAGCTTGACCTTGGCATCCCTGTGCCGCCACAGCAAGTGGCACATGGCCCTGACGTAGCAAGCAATCCTGACATGGTGGTGCTGGAAGCGGTGGAGCATCTTCTTGCGGACGGGGAACCTCCTAGCAACTTCTTTCTTCGTGCGCGGGCACACGGCGAGGCGTATCACGCCACTGGTCCGCGCATCTTGGAGCGAGGATGCCATATTGACGCGGGGGAGGCTGAGGCGCTCCATGAGCTGCGCGCCTCGGTGCAAGGGCGCCATCTTGGTGCTGAGGGGTCGGAGGCGCTCCGTGAGACACATCGCCCGTAGCCGGGGGCGGGCGAGGCAGCGAGAGCGATGGTGCAGGAGAGCCCCCCGCGGCGCTGACGAGCTCGGTGATGCGGTCCAACCAGTCCTCATAGAGGTCGTCGACCGGGCAATATCGCAGGAGCTCGCATGCCGTGAGCAGCGCGGCCTATGTGTCCGTGGGGGCGCGGCGAGCGTGAGACGATGAGACGACCGGAGTCAGCGACGGGGTGGCGGTCCGACCGTCTCGCCGCACAGAGGGGTGCAGTGAAGAGGCTTGCTGCTCGTTTGCCGCCGGGCCGGTGGCGGCGGGTGACGGAGAACGATGGGGAGGTCCGCCGATAGGGGCTGTCTAAGCGACACGGGTGGCGAGACTGGCTCGGCGCTTAGCGCGGGCCTGACGAGCGTCGGCCATGAACTTGGCGGAGTGGTGAAGCGTGGATCGACGAAGAGGAAAGCTTTGGCGCACCCCTACCTAGCACGCCAAATGTCGGATTTCGGGTTCCAGCAAAACCCTTGAGGTTCGAACACTGGGGTGCGCACAAAGATCTCTCCCCTTCTCTAGCTCGCACACTCTACGATCTCACGGCCTAGCTCGAGGAACCCAAAGAACATGAGACACAAGATTTAGACTGGTTCGGTCCACCGTTATGGTGTAATACCCTACTCCAGTGTGGTGTGGTGGATTGCCTCTTGGGCTGAGGATGAACAGTTACAAGGGAAGAACATCCTCACGAGGAGAGGTGTTCTTGTGCTTGGTGAACTTGAGTGGTTGGGGTGCTAAGGATTCGATCTAGGTCCGAACCAGATGCCTCCCTATGATGGTGGCTAGTCCTATTTATAGAGGCCCTGGTCCTCTTCCCAAATATTGAGCGGGAAGGGATCCCACAATGGCCAAATTTGAAGGGAGACAACTAGTACAAGCTATCCTAACAAAAGTAGTCTTCGCCTACCAAAGGCTCTGGTGGTGACGCCGTCTTGGGCTCCACGGTGACCTCCATCATGTCGTCCTGCTGGTCTTGGTCTTGTTGCACCAATACGGAAACCTTTGCCTGATGCCTCGGGACTCCTCGCCTGCGCTTGCCCCTTTAGCACCAAAGAGGAAACAAGGACACTATGCACGTTGGCACCCACCTGGCTCCAGTCGTCATGGCTTGCGTCACAGAAGCCTCATGAGGTGCCCCTTGCCTTGATCTCTCCACCCCTCTCGGGCCAGCCTGGTGAGGCCGCCCCTGAGGAGGTCTTGCGTCATCCGCCTCGTGAGGCTTGGCCCCTCGCGAGGGTCTTGAATGTTTGCTGGTTAAGATGGGCCATACGGGGCCACTGGTGGAGCCATGCTGCGGGCCACAGGCAGGCAAGTCTGGGGACCCCCGTTCCCAAAACTCCAACACAGTCTTGACCATCTTGAGAAGCAAGGGCCTAAGAGAAAGAAACGTTGCCGGCTTAAGATCATGCTATTAAGTTGGACCATTAATTCATAGATAAACGCTATAAATAGTTAGCAGGTTAAGCCGAGGGATGAACCTTTGAAATGCTGGCGGCTTAAATGGGGACTAATGGTACCTACCGGATTGATGACTCTATTGTTAGGTCGGGCAAAGTTTAAAAGTCAAGATGTATCTTGCAGGATCAAATTATGAGAAGGAAAGCATGGTTAAACCGGAGAAGCAATGCAAGTTAGGAAGGATATGGTGGATCACAGTATAAGCCGCCATGGCAGTTTTTGGTGCTTCAGTTCTATCAAATGAAAATTCTGCTAAGTGATGGGCAAACAGGTTTCAAAAGTTAAAGCTATAATTTTGGATCTATGGCAGTTTAGAAAAGGCAATAAAATTCTAAACCTAAGGTGGCGGCAGTGGAAAGTGTGGATGTTTCAAAGAGATCTTCTACGGGGAGATGTTACTCTAATGATAAAAATGAATGTAAAAACTACTTCCGCGCAAGGTTCATAGCCTATCTCGATTAAAATCCATGAGAGTTGAAGGAAACAGCGAAGAACAGCAAGAACGCCGATGAACTACCCAAACCCTATATGCAGATTTGAGATGGAAAGAAAGATGCACTTAAAGAAGATGAGGAGCAGCGGTGGCGCGCCGGAGTTTCTGATCCAATCAAGTCGATGCAGCGGCCTGGGTCGGTGCAGCGGTGGAGATCGAGCGGCAGAAGAGACGCAAGAGGAAGACGAAGGAAGGGGTGAAAATGATAAAGACCCATGTCCCAATCTATAAGGGGCGGATACAAGGCATGCGCGGGAATCAAGGAGGCCAAAACCATCATGTGGCTATATGAATGCCTCGATTTTCTGGGTGGTTATTAAGATAAGAATCAATTAAGATGTTGTGAACCACGTCCAAAATTAATGTGAAGTGACGTCACCGCGGTTTAAGAAGATTTCGTGAGCTGACGTCATGGCGGGCTACAGCAAGATTTCTCAATAAGTGGTGCAAACATTTTGACAAGAATGGTATCGAAGATTGACATAAACAAGTTCAAATCAACCTGGGGCCTATTGTTGGGGATATGACTATTGGGTATGAACCACCCAGGAGGGGTCAGGTCATACCCCTGGCGGCTTATCTATGAAGATGGCGGATCATACGAGCCCGTTGGTGGCCCAAGACCCAGTGGCGACTTGAGGCCCAAGATGATGAACCGCCATGTATGTATGACTTGTATTATAAGGCAAGTGTAGTTAGTCACCTGGCCGGACACGTTGTCTATGAGCCAGCCGGGACTCTGTAAGCCGCTGGGCGTCAACCTGTGTATATAAAGGGACGACCCGGTGGCGGTTTAGGGCAAGAAACAAGAGATCGATAACTAGGTCAAGCGTATTCGCTCCCTGGTGATCGAAACCCAAGCAATACAACCCTAACTGGAGTAGGCCTTTACCTTGATTGCAAGAGGCCGAACCAGTATAAACTTCACGTGTCCTATGTCCCGTTTAACCCCTTTAAGCTAACCTAGTTGCGATGGCTCCACGACTAAGTCCTTCCGCTAGGACATCTGCCATGTCAACTCCATGAGAGCCTCGCTGGATTCTATTTGCGTTTTGTTAGAGATTTCAGCACCATTGCTGCACCTCTCAATGAGCTTACAAAGAAGGATGTACCTTTTGTTTGGGCTATCGCATAGGAAGAAGCCTTCATGGTATTGAAAGATAAGTTGACACATGCTCCATTACTCCAACTTCCTGATTTTAATAAAACTTTTGAGCTTGAATGTGATGCTAGTGGAATTGGATTAGGAGGTGTGTTATTACAAGTTTTATGTTCTTTCATTGGATGATTTGTGGTAGTCTATTTTGATGATATACTGATTTATAGCACATCTTTGGAGGAACACTTGGAAAATTTACGTTTTGTTTTTATTGCTCTATGAGATGCACGTTTGTTTGGTAACCTTGGGAAATGCACCTTTTGCAACGACTGAGTATCTTTTCTTGGCTATGTTGTTACTCCACGGGGAATGGATGTTGATAAAGCCAAGATTGAAGCTATTGAGAGTTGCCCGCGGCCCAAAATGGTCACACAAGTGAGGAGTTTTCTTTGCCTCGCTGGATTCTATGGACGTTTTGTGAGAGATTTCAGCACCATTGTTGCACCTCTCAATGAGCTTACAAAGAAGGATGTGCCTTTAGTTTGGGATACCGCATAGGAAGAAGCCTTCACAATATTGAAAAATAAGTTGACACATACTCCTTTACCGCAACTTCATGATTTTATAAGATTTTTGAGCTTTAATGTGATGCTAGTGGAATTGGATTAGGAGGTGTGTTATTACAAGATGGCAAACTTGTTGCATACTTTTTTGAAAAGTTTAGTGGGCCTAGTCTGAACTATTCTACCTATGATAAAGAATTATATGGTCTCGTTCAGACCTTACAAACTTGGCAACATTATTTATGGCCCAAAGAATTTGTTGTACATTCTGATCATGAATCTTTGAAATGCATTAAAAGTCAAGCAAAATTGAACCGCACACATGCTAAATGGGTTGAATTCATTAAGACTTTTCCTTATGTCATTAAACAAAAGCAAGGTAAAGAAAATGTTATTGTTGATGCATTGTCTCGTTGTTATACAATGCTTTCACAACTTGACTTTAAAATATTTGGTTTGGAGACATCAAAGATCAATATATGCATGATGCTGACTTTAAAGATGAATTGCAGAATTATAAAGAAGGGAGAACATGAACAAATTCATCGTTAACAATGGATTTGTGTTCCGTGGGAACAAGCTATGCATTCCAGCTAGCTTTGTTCGTCTTTTGTTGTTGCAGGAAGCACATGGAGGAGGATTAATGGGACACTTTGGTGTGAAGAAGACCGAGGATGTACTTGCTACACATTTCTTTTGGCCAAAGATGAGACGGGATGTTGAGCGCTTTGTTTCTCGATGCACTACATGTCAAAAAGCTAAGTCATGACTATATGCCTTTGCCTGTACCTAGTGTTCCATGGGAGGATATATCTATTGACACTGTTTTAGGTTTATCTCGAACAAAGAAGGGGAGGGATACTACATTTGTTGTCGTGGATAGATTTTTGAAAATGGTACACTTCATACCATGTCATAAAAGCGATGACGCTGCTAATGTTGTTGATATGTTCTTTTGTGAAATTATTCACTTGCATGGTGTGCCAAATACTATTGTTTCAGATCGTGATACTAAATTTCTTACCCACTTTTGGAGATGTTTACGGGCTAAGTTGGGGACTAAACTGCTTTTTAGTACTACTTATCACCCCCAAACTAATGGACAAACTGAAGTAGTCAATCAAACATTTTCTACTATGCTTAGGGATGTTTTGAACAATAACAAGAAAATGTGGGAAGAATGTTTGCCTCATATTGAATTTGCTTATAATCGTTCGCTACATTCTACTACTAAGATGTGCCCTTTTGAGATTGTGTATGATTTTCTACCTCGTGCACCTATTGATTTGTTGTGTCTTCCATCTTCTGAGAAGGTTACTTTTGATGCTAAACAACGTGTTGAATTAATCTTAAAAATGCATGAGTTAACAAAGGAGAACATTGAGAACATTGAACATGTTGTGTTTGCACCTAGAGATCTTGTTTGGTTGCATTTGCGTAAGGATAGATTTCCTAATTTGCGCAAATCAAAGCTAATGCCACGTGTTGATGGTCCTTTTAAGGTGTTAGAGAAAATAAATGATAATGCATATGAACTTGAGCTGCCTACAGATTTGGGGTTAGTCCCACTTTTAACATTGCAGATTTAAAGCCTTATTTGGGTGAGGAAGATGAGCTTCCGTCAAGGACGACTTCACTTTAAGAAGGGGATGATGATGAGGACATCAATACCATTGTTACACCCACATCTCCTACTGCTATACATACTGGACCAATCACTAGAGCTCGCGCACGCCAGTTGAATTACTAGGTACTTTCGTTTCCGGGTAATAATTCTAATGTTCATGAGAATATGATGATGCCTAAATTGGATACTTTTGTGTTGATTACTAATGAAGGGCCTAACATGGACAAGAGGGATGAACACTGGAGCAGAAGCAAGCATGGAGATGAAGGCGCGCGGGAAGGGAACCAGAACGGTGTTTCTAGTGCAGATTTTAGTACTTTGAGGCCTCCTTGAAGACATGCAAGGACAAGGACAAAATATACAAGATGCGCTTTCATAATTTTCATCCGTAGCTTATAATAAGTGTTGCGCCACCTTATTTTGGGCCAGGCCCATGTAATTTCAAAATACTTGAGTGTAGGTTGTTTTTAGAGTCTGTATGTGTTGGGAAATAAGAGTTAGGGTTGGGTTTAGACCCCTCCTCCCAGGTTCACGAAATTCCCCCCTCTTCCTCCATATATACAGCCCTTAGGGAGTCGTTTAGACTCTGGGTTTTTTTTATATTAAAAGTTCAACATAGTTGCAACTTCGCGTACTTCATTTGTGTTCAGCGACCAGACCAAGACGTCACAGAACCCCACTTGATCAATAAAGCTTTCCTCTTTTATTAGCAATATCCAGATTGCAATTTTCATTTCTTGCTTCGTCTTCATTTGCTTGCAGGAAATAGACCCTCGTGGTCAGGTTGATTGTGCTCTGCCATGGTCAATAACCTCTCGGAGTTGGTTTAGTGATTGCTAAGGCATGACGTCCTCGCACGTTCATAGTCGGATCGTCAAAGTCTACTCCACCAAAAAATGATAGCCACCCTCTCATCGAAAGAAGGGACACCTTTGCCTTTATTAGAAAGCCGCCTTGTGAGAGGGCCTCGCGAGGCTCTTGGTGATGCCTGATGATGCACCCCTCACGAGAGTCTTGCTCGTGAAGTTCCGGAGGTGGGCCAGCCTTGGGCCTCCTGGTCGGCCGCATACTGGGCCGCAGGCAGACGGGCCTGGGTACCCCCAGTCCCATGGGGCCGATAGAGACAACCCACCATGTACTCCTACATGGCCTCTCATCGGTACCTTTACCAAATTGTGTTAGCTCTAAACAGTAGGACATGTTCACCACCATGCCAATCCATCCTAGATGAATGAGACCTGACACAACTCTAAACATAGCAGGCATAGCAAGAAAGCATGAGTGAGTAGGCACATCATGGCTCAAACAACTCCTACTCATGCTAGTGGGTTTCAACTATTTACTGTGGCAAAGACATGTCATGCAGAGAAGGGGGTTCAACTACCACAACATGTAACAGTTCAATCGTTCTTGTCCTAATGCAGTAAAAGAGAGCAAGAGCAAGAGAGTGGGATTGTATCGAAGTGATCAAGGGTGGTTGCTTGCCTGGCACTTCTAAAGATAGTGATGCTCTTCATCAGTGTCAATGATCACAACGTCAGAAACATCGGCTACCGAGAAGGAACCACACCGGCTAGCAGAGAAGGAACACAATTTAATGAAATGCACATCCAAATCACATGACATGATAGATTAAGGTGCTGAATTGACCTAATGCAATAGTTAGTTAGATTAATTTAAGTGGAATTCAAACATATAGCAAATTCCAACTCCAAAACTAATTACCATATATTCCATAATCATGAATTGTCCTAGTTGGTGATGTTAACTTTCTCAAACATGCATGAACATGGAATAAACATATTCTTTGGATTTTTCTGATCATTTTTCACATATAAATTATTTTCATCTAAGTTATAGATTATTTTCTATGATTTTTTTTAAGTTTTAAAGTTTTTCTGGAATTTTCAAATTTATTTCTAAATAAACAAAATCCTTTAATTACATTTATGACATCAGCACTACATCAGGTTGACGTCAGCAAGACAATTGACCCTTCCAGGTCAAACTGACATGTGGGGCCCATTTGTCATTGAGAGGGTGTTAAACAAGATTAGATTTAATTCAAATTAGAATTGACCCAAGGTTAATTAGCATGTGGGGCTCGGTGTCAGTGGCTTGGGGGTATGAGTGGTTAATTAAGTGTGTCACATCGGCACAGCCAGGGTTAGGCCATCGGCGACTATCCGGTGCGGTGGAGGCATGCCGGAAATGCACTGCAGGCTTTGGCTGGACGTGCCAAGGGCACCATGGGGAAGCCCATGCTCGGTTTCATCCAGTGGAGCACACGATAGGCCGTGGGGTGGTCGGAGCTCAACGAAAGCAAGCCATGGCGGTGGCCATTTCTCGGTGTGGCACGACCATGGGGATTTAGTGCGAGCTAAGCTAAACTTAGTGATGCATTAGCTTCACAGGAGCACTGGGAGTGCGTTGGTGTGACTGGAGCAAGCGAACGAGCTCGGGAGCTACACGTGCAACATCCATGGCAGACGGCGGGTTCGGGTGCTCATGGGGATCAGCACTATGGCACAAAAATGATGAGGGGAGAAGGGGAAGGAGCAGAAGCTCATGGTGAGTTGAATGGTGCAGACGGCGGGTCAGGGGCGCGTTGGAGATGGCGAATAGACGGCGATGAGCTTCAACATCTGAGGAGGAAGACGACGGTGGTGACGATATTGCAGGGCACCCGGTGATGCGTGGATCAGTGAAGAGGAAGAAGAGGCCATGGTGGAGCTTCTGGTCACATCATGGGGGCGAGGGAGGCTGTGGCCATGAGGTTCACGACGGCATTGTAAGTGCATCTAGTGCCACCCCTAGTTTGTTTTGGAGTATTGACGACAAACCTGGTTGAGGGACTAATGTGGTTGTGAGATTCACGGGAGAACACAAGTAGAAATCCCTATTGATTTGGTTTATCCATCGAAGATGACCCCTAAAAATATATGAATACATTGGTGGTTCGCAAAGACATCCGCGTCGAAGATAATGACGTCTGAAGAGCACTGACTCAATGTTCAACATCTTGATGGGAGGCATTTTCAGTTTTCTGTTGCTTCCAACCAAGTGGGTCATTTCATCTATGGCCACAAGGATCGTATTTGCCAGATTTTGTATGTCATTTTCAACTTTTTCATTCAAGGTCCTTGCAAGCTAGGCATCTGGATAGCTTCTGGCACTCCGACACCCACAGTCCAGAGGTTGCTTCTCACTCACCTATGGCAATTAGGTCAAAGCTTAATTTCTTGGAAGTTGGTTCCAGCAATGATGCTAGATCTCATTCTGAACTTGCAAAATTTGGTTTTGTTACGCCCTTGGTCTCTGTCAACCCACCGGAATCTATACCTAGAAGCTCATCGCCGGCGAAGGACTATTCTGGACTTTTACCACTTTCCAATTCTTTTGGTAAGGCGCCATCCACGGAGTAGGAATTACCATCATTAATGATAGAGATTAATTTTGGTAGCCTCCCACCAAGACCTTATGATAGAGTTATTACTCATAATGGGAAATATGAAGGATGTCGGTTCAAGCATGATTCCTAGTAGTCTATCCTGGATTTTATTCTACGACATATTATGGACTATCGATGCTTTGGATATTCCGACAAGCACATTGCCACTATTTGGGATCTACTTAGTGCCCCTACAATGGATTATATTTATGAGAGATTAAATCTTTGGCTTCATGCAATGACATGGGTCACCTGGCGCACTCTTGCCCTGGTATGTATTGTACATCCTGCTGGGATAGACCATGCACTTGTGGCATATCAACCTCCCCTAAGGGAATTTTTCTGAGAAAAGTAATTTGAATATCCAACGTCAAAACCCACTTTGCTATATTTGTGGCACTCTAGCCCACTTCACATTTTGCTGCGCAGCAGCCTTCCGGTGCACTCTATGCTCTTTCTTGGGCCACACCAACAGGCAATGCTCTACTACGAGTGCGGGTCATTTCTTCTAGAGGCCTAAAGTTGCCCACACTATGCCACCCCTTGACCTTGTCAATTCTGTTAATAATATGGGTAAGAATAATTTGGTTCCAGATGGTTCTTTGGAAGATAATCATGACAATCATTTGGATCCTTCTTATTATGCTACTATCAAGGACTTTGTTGCGCTTAAGGAAACCAGCGATCCTAATTCTATTTGTCAATTCATTTTACCTATAACGACTAATAACTTACCACTGGATGACGGAATATTCGTGGGTCAACAAGAATTGCGTGAGACTCATACACGGCCATTGAATCAACTTTCTGATTTGACACCTACAGTTACTCGACCTACCAAACCTGGACGCAATCCCCAGCTGAGGCCCAAGACCACTTGATGCAACATTTGCAGCCTCCCTGGATACGTGTCTTCATCATGCTCTACTCCAAAGCGGGGTCAAGGCTGGTGCTGGGTCCCCAAGTCCCTCCCAAGGGACGTCGGTACGCATTCCGCCTCGCCTTCTACACCTTCCCCTGCTACTCTGCAGAGAGCTCCAACAATGGCCAACTCCTCTCAATGTGATCCCCTACCTCCCACCAGGCATGACCGTCGAGCTCGGACCACCGGACAGCAAGGTGCGCGACGACATGGTGATTGGTCCGGTTCCCCCGCTGCATCACGACTTTCTCGCCATCGCCGAAGCCAATTGGGCCATCCCCTTTCATCGCAAGGCTGAGCTCTGCCACATCATCAAAGGTTTGCTCCATGAATCTAAGTTCTTCCTGATCGAGGCTGGTGATCATCCGCTTGGAGATGGTATCTTTGGATTTCTGGAGACGGGCACTAGATATGTTGTAGTTTGCACCACCTTTGACATTGATGAAGAGGAGTTTAATGAACATGTTGTTATCTCTTTTGTTCCTTGTGATGTTGCTTTTAACATGTGTATCACTTCTTTTGGACCTGAAGTATGGTTGCTTTACATTGGTTTCCCGTACGATTATCAGACACACCACTATATGCATAAATATGTTGATAAGTTTGGCCAACTTGTTGAGTGTAATAATCCCTGCAGGGATAGGAGGCTAGTTCTAATCAAGGTTAGAGTGATCCATCTAAAGCATGTTCCTAAAATCTTGGCCATGCATGAACTCGGTGGTCCGAGGCACTGTTGGACTGTTGTTACCATACTACGCAATAGTGACTGGAACGCATGCATTCGTGATGTCCCTCCGACTGGGGAGGATCCGCCGCCCGATGATGGTATACCACACCCCTCCACGATGATAAGCTCACTGCTGAATAGATCTACCAGATGCAACTTCACAATTGGATCACACAGAATGTAGCTACCAATGGGAACGGGAATGTTGCCAATGAACAGGAGGATGACAATGTGATAGACAATGTTGCAGAGCTTAAGTTTCAGCCTTAGTGGGGAGCTTGGCCTCCTTCGCCCCCTCACTCTCCATCGGTTTTGTTTAACTTTCAGGCTTGGCTTGTAGGCAAAGGACTGCGGGTATATAATGGAATCCCACCCAACAACAATTTGCATGATAGCCCAGCTGCTGCCTGGAATGACTCAATCTCTGTATTCAGCAGCTCGGACTCTAGTGCAACTCTTTCTGATGGTTATGCCATGGTTCCTTTGAACATTTTCAACCAGCTCCTCACTGGCAATGGCTCTTTTGTAGGTGGCCTTACTGCAGATACTTCTAGTCTAGTTGCAATTGCACACAATCCCAGCACAACTATGGAAGCTACAGTTATGGAAGTGTCTCTGTAACTATCAAATGCTGGTCTGCATCTCTCCGTGACTACTCAAGAGGAAACGTATGCCTCTCTGCTTCTGAATGACTACATCCCAATGTTGAGCCTCAACACTTTTCTGATGGCGGCTATTAAGCCCATTATTGCTGCTTATGGCCCTTGGAGCACGGGCTTTGGTCTGCGCCATGTTCGGTGCAATTCAATGTTAATATTGAGGAAGTCAATGGAAAGTTCCATGTCAAGACAATGACCAAAACTTTCCAACATTCTACCCACTCGGGCTCCTATACTGAGTTGCCTGATAGCACCTCCTGGTCCCTGACTCTTGGGGATGGATCATCTTCGACTACCCCACCACAGGTGCAAGCTTTTGGCTTTGGCCACAACAAATCATTACCCTGTTGGCCTCTAGCTCCAACATGGTCATCATAGAGTTTGCTGAAGATAATAACATGTCTACCATTGATAGCATGGGGCAAGATCTACGTGTTGTTGCTACCTCTGAATCTTCTGTTCACGGGGCTCTAAAATCTGAACAAATAGCTTAGCACGGTCAAGTGGGGAAATTCTAAATCCACAAAGTCAAGCCTCGATTGATCCCTAGTGTTGCTGCATCCTAGATGGCCTCTGGTACTCTGGTGATTCAGACTGGTGAACCGATCCCACCACCTACCCCGATCCCAGTCTTGCAGCATATTGGAGTCGCTAAGTGTGCCATTCCTCCTAAAGAAATCACCACTGAAGCTTTGACGGCTCACGAAGAGGGCAGCCCTTCAGACGCTCAACTCTGCTTATTCATACTCTGTTTAAGCTGCTCTAGTACTTTATATTTACTTATCATGGCACTTTTAGCAAATTGGAATATTTTTGTGTTGGAATGTGCGCGGCCTAAATTCTGAACCTAAGCTTTTGGCGCTCTCGAATGCTATCTCAACTAGTGGTTGTGCGGTTATTTGCTTGCAAGAAACGAAAAAACCTATCATTGATAGCATGTTCATAAAATCTTGTTGTCCTCGAAGATTTGATAATTTTTCTTACATACCTTCTCGAGGGGCTTTGGGGGGAATTGCCACAATTTGGAACAATGATATCTTCACCGGTACTATTATCATGGAGGAAGAATTCGCCCTTGTGCTATGAGTCAAATCAACACAATCGTCCCAGGAGTGGACACAGGTTAATATATATGGGACATGTCAGGGTGATTCGAGAGTGCTCTATATGAATTGGCTCCTCAATCTCAACATCCCTCCAAATAAAGATTGGCTTCTACTAGGGGATTTTAATTACATACGGAGCCCTGATAACCGAAACAAACCTGGAGGTAATCCCAATGACATGGTTGCTTTCAATGACATCATCCGTACACAAAACTTGATTGAATTGTCTATCAAAGGTCATGCCTACACTTGGAGTAACATGCAAACTGACCCACTGCTCGAGCAACTTGATTGGTTCCTTACCGCCAACAACTAGACTTCAACTTACCCCAAAACCCTAGTTATGCCGTTGGGAAAACCAATTTCAGATCATATCTTGTGCGTCGTCACCATTGAAACCTCCATTCCCCGCAGTAAAAAATTTAGGTTTGAACCATATTGGACAGAACAACCAGGATTTCTCGAACCTATGGGCTCTGTCTGGTCTAGGCCAGTGAAACCTTCAAACGCAGCTACAATGATTTGCAGAAAGTTCAAGCCTCTAAGGTCTGAGCTGAAACATTGGAGCAAGAGCATCTCCAAGCTATCTGTTGCAATTGACAACTCGAACTTGGCCTTGGCTAACTTGGATGCTCTTGAAAACTTAAGAAACCTTACGACTCCAGAGCACAATTTCAGGAAAATCCTCAAAAAGCACATACTTCGCCTCCTGCACTACCAACGACAGTACTGGAAAAAGAGATGCACTATCAGATGGGTCAAATTTGGTGATGAAGATCCTAAATTTTTCAAAGAAGTGGCCTCTGAGAGATACCGACGCAACACAATTCCCACCCTCAAACTATTAGATGACATAGTTGTGGAGGATCATACTAGTAAGGAAGCGGTTATTTACCAAACATTCAAAGAGAGGCTTTGTAAATTTGGAGACTTCCAAATGAAATTTGATCTCCAAAACATCATTAAAAAGGTGGAGGACATGGACCAATTAACTGTCCCCTTCACTAAAGATGAAATCGATGTCGTCATACATGAAATGTCGGCCGATAGGGAGCCTGGCCCGGATGGATTCTCTGGGGAGTTTTTGAAAAAATGTTGGCACATCATCAAAGAAGAATTCTACAAACTTTGTGATCAATTCTTTGAGGGCGGTCTTAATCTGGAGAGCATAAATGAGGAACTCATCACACTAATACCCAAGATTCGCTCTCGTGAGATAGTATCGGACTTTAGGCCCATTACACTACTTAACTACTACCTCAAGGTTATCACTAAATTGCTCGCCAACCGTCTCCAGAAGCTTATCCTCAAAATTGTCCACCGTAGCCAATATGGTTTCATAAAAGGAAGATCGATCCAAGACTGCCTGGCCTGGGAATTCGAGTATATTCATCAATGCCAAGCTTTGAAGCAAAAGATCATCCTTCTAAAAACTGGATTTCACCAAAGAATTTGATACAATTGAGCACGAAGAAATTATCACAATTATGAAACATATGGGTTTTAACAGTAAATGTCTTGACTGGGTCAAATGCATTTTTCCTCGGGTAAATAGGCGATTCTACTAAACAGAGTTCCGGGTAGACAATTACTTTGCAAATGTGGTGTTCGCCAAGGTGATCCATTGTGCCCTCTAATCTTCGTGTTGGCTACTGATCTACTTCAAGATACCATTAACGATGCCTTCCGACATGGGAAAATTCAAATACCACTCCAAAGACAAAACCAACGCGACTACCCGGTGATTCAATACGCAGATGACACAATTATCATTTTACCGGCCTACCCCAAGCAAGCACGAATAGTCAAGGAAATTCTCTCTGATTTTGTAGCTTCAATTGGTCTTAAGATAAACTACCACAAGTCTACACTCATCCCAATCAACTGCGATGGAAGTTCCTACACTGGGCTAGCCAATATTTTTGGTTGTGTCGTTGGAACCATGCCCTTCACCTACTTCGGACTGCCCCTCGGAACATCTAAACCAACGGTGCAAGACATCATGTCACTTGTTTGCACGGTGGAACCAAGATTGACCAGCACTGTAGCAATGATGTCATATGACGCCAAATTGTCTCTCCTGAACACAGTGATCACATCTCTAACTAGCTTTGCTCTCTGCACTCTCATATTCCCGCCAAAGATATTGGAACTCCTAGATAAAATACGCAGAAAATGTCTCTCGACCAAAAAGACAGAGCAAGGAGATAAATGCAACTCTTTGGCTACTTGGGGAATGGTATGTCAACCAAAATAGAGTGGAGGGCTTGGAATAGTCAACCTACGAATCCAGAGTGAGGCACTCCTTCTCAAATATCTACACAAGTTCTATAATCGGCATGATCTGCCCTGGGTGGACCTAATCTGGTTGTCCTACTACACCAACAAAATCCCTCATGCTTCGGATCCATGTGGCTCCTTCTGGTAGTGAGATGTACTGAAACTTACCCCAATATACAGAGGAATTACAAAAGAAAATGTTCATAGAGGTGACACGATCCTTATGTGGAAAGACCTATGGCTAGATAATATACTCCAGAAACATACCCGAGAGCCTTCTCCTATGCACAAAATGAAGATGTTTCAGTCAGAGATTTCTCGGGATCCCTGTTGCTGCATGAAACGTTCTACCTCCCCCTCTCCGCTCAAGTGCATGAGGTGGTAAGAAGGCTACAACAAATGGTGGCCCATGTAGGTAACAATGAGGACCTACACACGTATGATACATGGTCGTACTGCTGGGGGCGATAGAGTACATGGCCAAACGCTACTAAAAATTCTATTTCAGAGATGGTGTGGCCCACCAAACATATCACTCGCTTTGGAAATCGAAGGTAATAACAAAAATATAAGTATTTGAATGGCTCCTTCTTTCTAACCGCCTAAACACACGAAACATGCTGAAAAGGAGACACTACAATATTGGTGACGATCTTAGTTGTCTCTTATGTGGTCAACAAATAGAGGAGAATATGGAACATATAATCTTCCACTACCCTTTCAACAAATATTGTTGGTCCAAGTTGGGGATAACATGGGAAAGACATGGATCCAAGCTTGAATGAATAAGCCTTGCAAAAAATAATTGGAGCAGACCCATGTTCATGGAAATTTTTCTCCAAGCCACCTGGAGCATCTAGAAAAAAAGAATCAACAAACACATCAGAGGCATCGCCCCTACATATCTGTCTTGGCTTGTGCGGTTCAAATCTGACTTTAGCCTCCTCCAACATAGAGCTAGTGAGGACAAGAGAGACTTCATCCTCTCTTTTGGAGATAATTTACCTTCCTATTATGATGCGGAGCATCCTATGGACATCACCATGTCAAGAGTCTGTTTGGCAAGTGACACATGCGACATCTACTTCACATACACAAAGGTGAATCATCTCCTTTACGCATGTTCACTTGACCCCTTCGAGGATGGTATACTACTTGACACTCCATTCATGTGCATACATAGGTATTGTCGGAGCTTCACGGATGTTGAGGAGGAGTGCAAGCGCCAAGGAACTACTACACCGTCCACGAGGAAAGCATGGAAGCGACGGCGGAAGAAGACAGAGCTGCTGAATCTACAACTGCCGGACATCTAGGCCAGAGGCAGGACATCCGGCGCCTGTGCAGCCACCCAGTGGTTGCACCAACAGACGGCTGAGACATCAGCAGCCGGACATCTAGCACGTGTGCCCGGACATCTGGCGCCTCGCCACCACCTGGACATCCGGCCTTCCCTAAAAAACCCGGCATCAACAACAGAATGCGCCCGAAGTTTGGCCACCATCGGGCCGGACATCCGGCCCTCATCCAGGACATCCGGCGCATGCCTGCGTGCAGTGTCGGGCCAGAGGCCCGTGTATCCCCTCCTCACTTACCCCTTTGTGGACGAGCCTATATATACTCCTTCCCCTTCCTCTACTTAGGGATAGCAAATATGATAGCTCATTCTTAGGTGATCTTTGCTCCTTGTACCACTCCCCCTCTTGACAGAGGAAGAGAGAGAGACTACCACTCCCATGGAGTTCAAGCCCTCCATGTGAGCGTGTGAGAAGATACTACGGGATTCAAGGCCCCTCACGGGAAGATCCGTCACGGATTCAAGGCCTCATTCTGGAGATGAACTTTACCTTGTATATTTACCTTTGTTGTTCTTGTATCTTGTGGATCTATGTGTTTGTGAGTCTAGTGGATGTGTGATTTCACTTGTTCCTGAGTGTTTCCTCTTGTTCCCCTCGTGTTCTTCGCGCGAATCACCTCCAACCATGAAAGATCGGCCTACACCGGGTTAGCTCCGTGTCATATGGTATCATGAACCACGTTGATCACGAATTTGGAGTCTTCCCCCTCCGTTTCTAGCCTTATTTTGCTTGATTTTGTCCCAAATTTCGAAAATCCCACCAAAAATAGCCCCCGATTTTTTTGTGATTTGTTGGTTTGATGATGTTTTATTGATTTTCATCCATGGATTCATTGTGTCTTGAGTAGATCTAGCTTCCCCACAAGTTTCCCCGCTTTCTATCCATGAAATCTCTCCAATTTTGCCCTTGGAATCATCAATTTCCGCCCCCAAATCGAGTTTCAAAATCCAAATCCTGATCTGGAATCATTGGGCCAGACATCCGAGCCACTGGCCGGACATCCAGGCCATCGGGCCGGACATCTGGGTCCCCAGCCGGACATCTGGCTCCTGGAGGTTAAATCGTGCAAGTTTGTGGACATCAGGTCCTGGATTTCCGGTCTCACCCCCGGATGTCCGACCCGTGGGATTTCAGCCTCCCATGTTTCACCGTTTTTACCATAGCTAATTCATCCGGGGTCCGATTTTGACGCTCTTTAGCTCGTTTTGAAGCTATTGACATCCCCCATCACATAAAAATACTACTACCATCATTTGACTCCATCAAATTTTTGGAACTTTGGCATCTTTGCCTAGGGCTTCCACCATATCATTCGCATTGTCACCACCGACTTCCGCAACCTAACCCATTTTGTTCCTCATTCCATTTGTGATTGTTTGAGTTGTGATTCAAGTCTCCTAAGGTGTTTCTGCTACTTAGGGATGGTTGCTTCTTGATCAACCACCACCATAACTTCCGCATAGGCTTGCCCACCATACACTTCCGCCACCCCAACTTAACCCAATTTTGTTTGTGTTGTGAGTTGTGTCTCCTAAGGTGTTTTGTTTACTTAGGGTCGTGCCTTCAACTCCGACACCATGTATAGCCCGTCATACCCTTCCACCATAACCCATTTTGATCGGGTTTCCATCAATACTTCCGCAACCACCACCACATTCCGCTACCACCATTTGACATTTGCCTTTGAGATTTTGAGTTCGTGGTTTTCTGTTTCCTAAGGTGTTTCAGCTAATTAGGGACGGTTCAACATCAAGAACACCACCACTCATCATTGCCACGAGGTCATCATCGACATTGACCACTTCATCATTTTTTGCACCCACAACCATAAGCAAGGAACGGTAACCTCGGCGGCACCATTGTATGTTCTCCCTTGCCATTGCATTGTTAACCCCTAGCCCATTTTGCGTCACTTTCCTATTGAGACTAGCCTTTGAGTATTGCTGGCAACGTTACTTGTGCACATTAGTGATCATCAATCTACACCTTCCATTGCATACATACCATATCATCTTGGTATCATCATATCATCTCTTATGTCACAAGGTTGTTCTCGAATATACACAATTGCTATCTTGGTTTATGCATTTTGCATATTGGCCAAAAAAGAGAGAATAAACTTTTAATAAAATAGAAAAACAAAGAGCTTGTAAGCAATAGCCACAGCATCGCCACATTTCATATCATACTACCATATTGATCATCTTGGATCATCGTGTGTGAATCACCGGGAACCATACATACATAGCATACTTGGGACAGAAAGTTGATACATTTCGCATCTTATAGGTTGTGCACAAGTGTCGTACCCGCCTTTTGAGCAATCGTGCTAGCGTCTCTCTTGAGTTGTGCAACACAAGCTTTTTTGTGGACTCCACATTTTGTGCTCATTCCTTGGTTGCATGACCCCATTTATCTATTAGTGTGTGAGTGTGTGTGTGTTTCTGTGTGCCGCATATTGCTATTGGTCTACTTGTTTCATTTGCGAATTTGTGAATTTATTTCAACATTATTGACTATTGCTAACATTTTGCATCAAATTTTTGTGCCACTATCCTCACCAAGCTCCACCAAAAGCTTTACTTGATAGCTGTGAGTGAACAAGTTCGGTACCAATTCCACTGTTCTTTCATTTCACATTGAGTGAAATGGGATACATCCTCAACTTTGGGAAAAGGTAACTTGGTATTTTTTATCTCATTTCCTACTCACATCTACTCGAGTCTTGTGATGAATAGGCAAAGCACATCTACTTCGCTCTACACCAACAACGACAAGTTCGATGCCATGAAGAATCACTTGTAGGCCAACATGGATTATCAAATGGAGGAGCTCAAAGCCCTCATCAAGACCTCCAAGAGGTCTCCCTCATCTTCGAGAAGACGCTCAATCGCACATCCTTCCGAGATACCATCTCTGGCAAGGTCACATCGGCATCGACACCACCACCGCTCGATGACTTCACCATCTACTTTGGCATCTTCGCCAAGCGACTTCAAGGCATCTTCGCCTTTGGACATGCGTCATCTTCGCCCACAAGCACCTCAAGAGAAGCTCCCCAAGCTCAATTCTGCGACTTCCACGAGCTACTACGACCTTGACACCGACCAGGAGCTTCCTTTCTATGGGACTCAAGACCCAGAGGAGTATCTCAAGTGGGAGTGCAAGATGGACGCCTACCTCAAGCTACTTCAAGTCCCTTTCAAAGATCAACTGAAGTGCGCCACAAGAAACTTCCACGACTACGCATCGATATGGTGGCTTAATAGACCTCTGACAAGCTTCACCATGACTTGGCCCAAGACGAAGAAAGCTATGCGGCAAGAGTTTTTTCCTTCCGTCGACACAGAACTTCTTCTACACCAATTGGAGAACACTATCCAAGGATCAAGTCCATTGATGAGTTCTTGAACAAGATGAAGAAAGCCTTGCGACGAGCCGGCGTGGACGACCCCATTTGGATGAAGTTCCACTTCATGATGGGATTGAACAACGACATCTCCAAGACTATCTTCCGTGAGAACTACAAGTCCCTTGACAACAACTACATTGGTGCTCTCAAGGTGGAACAAGAGCTCATGAAGGCCAAGGCTTCTCCACCCCAAGAACACTTCTCGAAGACCAAGCTCCAAGACGGCGAGCATGAGGCTAGTACCACCACGGTGTCCAAGCCCGACGAGCTCCAAGACGACGCTCCCAATTTTGAATCCACCATCATCCCTCTTTGTGGCATTGATGATGCCGAGTCTACTTCGACTCTTTTTCAAGATGGTGCGGCGACGACTACGACTATAGAGCCATTCGAGGACCAAGCTTTGGAGGCGACCGACATGCTGATGAGCAAGGATGATGCTTCCATCTTTGGAGGCGAGAGTTATGATGTGCCATCTTCAGCCATCATCCATGGCGATGGTGATGAGATGGTTGAGCATGGGATTTTCCCTTCTACCACGGAAACGTATGATGACTTGAGTGACTTTTTCCACCATATTGAGAGTGAGAGCGAGTTCACCACTAGCCCCATATACGATGTGTTTCCCCAATTCCCACGTGAGGAGATCCACAGCCCCCACCACTTGAGTGAGATGAGTGACTCCACCATATGTGAGTTTGAGTGCACCTACTTTGAGGGGGTGAGTGAGCCACCACATAGAGAGAGTGTGATATTTGATATGTCATGTGAGGACATTTTTAACTCTAGCAACTTAACCTCTACCTCTATTGTGTCTTCTCATTTGGTGCTAGGTCCCATATACGATGACGCGGCGATTCTTGGCGACTTTGTCCTTCCTTTGGACAAGATGATGGCCATGGTGGAATATGATGCACCCCCCACATGGTTCCATCAAGATGAAGATGACTACCATTTGGTCTTTCCAACCTCACCTACACCACTTGAGTGGAATGAAAAAGGTCACATAGGTGAAGGTGATGATCTTGTCCCACTAGTGGACATTCTTGACATTGATTTCTTGCATTATGTTGATCCACCTATTACCATGCTTCATGCTACTTCGACTTCGTCATGTGATGATACGTTACCCATTTATGATGAGTTTAATGATTGCCATGTGGAGTCTATTAGTTGTGATGCCATATTACATAGGATTTCTTGTGATAACTCTCTCGGTCACATCATGTTTGACAATTCGCTTGACTTGTCATACGCTATGCATGAGATCAACAATATGTCATATTTGCAATCTCACCGTAGTGACTATGCATATGCCATTAAAATAAACCCAGATTGCACTTATGGCATAGATGACAAGCCCATGGTTATTAGCATTTGTTTTTCTTGTGATGATATTGATATGCTCCCTTTGCATCATTTATCTCATATGCCATGCCATGACCACCTAGCTTCGGATATGCATTGTTTTGGATGTTGTTCATATTATGCATATGATGTTCCCGATATTTCTCATGAGGAGACCCCCATAGTTTTCTCATACACTTTAGGAGATTTTGATCCATCCCATCCATTGCATGATCCCAATACTTGTATGCACAATATGCTCACCATGAATAAAAATTCTATTGATGTGCCATATACTTGTAAGCTAATTTGTGTCCCCATTGTGTCATACATAACAACTATTCTTTCATGATGGATGATATGTTTTTATACCATGCATCAAATTTCTTTGAGCGATGCTTATCCTGTGCTAACTCACACGCACACATACACATCATGACGGATGATGTGTACATTTACCATGCACACAATTTCTTTAGCTTGTGTCTCTTTTGTGTAGGTACCCAGGAATACTTGTCAACCTCACAATCCCATGAGTTGATGAAACAAGCTCTAGAGAGGAACAATGACTTGGGATCTTGCAGATTGCTTTTCACATTGTTTCCATTGTGCAAAAACTTTGCGCATTTCTTTTACATGGCCCTCACATGGTTTTGGGTTATTGTCCATTACATATTGTATGCCCATCTTGCCATGTTCACTTTGCATGATATGATCGTTTCCATTTGGATGACATGATTTGGTGACCCATGCTTTGCATTACACATGATGATTGATTCTACTACTTGTATGTGTATTTGCAAGCTTGGTGGAGATTACCCCTTGTTATTGCCATGTTTCTGTTGTGACCCATACCTATGATGATACCTTGACCATGATTTTCTTTCATGCTTGCGATATGTCATGTGCATTGCCTTGCCTACTATTTTCTCACATGACATGATTGCCATGGTTTCCTCTAGTGTCTTGCATCTTTTCTCCACTAATTTGCATGCCATGATTGATATGCTTGCCAATGTTGCATTACCGATAATTCATACTTGCTCATTTCATGTGGTTGATGACAATGATTGCCATGCTTTGCACATGATTGCTATCGCTTCTTGTCATATATCTCCATTTGTGCCTCTCTCATGCTAGATGATTTGATGTGTATTCAGTGCAACAATGATTATAGTCTTGCTCATAAGATTTCCCCCATAGCATTCTCGCATATATTTGGAGATTTTCACGTATTCCTTATGAAGCATGCTTGTCTTACCTCTTTGCACCATATACCTAGTGCCATGAATATAGCCATTGTTGCATCATATTATCCATGCACTTGTGCTCCTAATGGTTATGTGCATGGATGATGTGTTCATCTACCATGCGCACACGTTCTTTGCTTTGTTTTGTGCATGTGTAGGATACTTGAACTTCGTGTCAATTTCTACTTCACGTGAGTTGACTATTTGAGCTCTTGAGAGCGAACCAACTTCGATCACGACGCTTCTACATCGTACTTGCTTATGCTTACGCATTGTGAAGGATGCACAAGGACATGCTTTCAAGGTGATATCCTTCTCATTTGAGAATCCCCAAACCATGAGCATGAATATTGTGGATCATACTCCATGTGTTGCTTGCACCATTTTCACGCGTGTTCGAGATATTGCTTTCACTCATGATTGCCACACTGCCATGCTCATGACATATATACCTTGTGTGTTGCATCCAACTTGTTGATTTCTTCCTCCTATCATATGCTTGGTTGCAACAATGTCATTTCTTCACATATGCCATGTCCCATTGATTACTACATGCTTACTTGTATTGCCTCACACATGATGAACAATTGCTCTTTCTGTTGTCTTGAGTGCCACGCTATATTCACTACACCCTATGCACGTTATGCTTGGATTGTCTTGCACTTGACCCATGTGTTTATACATCTCATATTCTTTGGTGTTGTGAATGATTCTTATGCCTACCATAGACCTTTCATTGAGCAATTTGTGAATGCTTGCTATGACAATGAGGTAGATGCTTGTTCACTCGTCACACATATTTGCATCTCTACCTCCCATTTGCATGCTTATTTCCATGATGTCCTTGATTGTGCATAATTTATATGCTTACATGCCAAGTCACAATCCTTTGTCACACCATATGCTATGCTTGATGACGACCCTTGTTTGGTGAATCACCTCTTGAATACTTGGTTTTACATTAATGCTAACCACATTTGTTTTTCCAAGTGTTTGTTGTCCTTACTCCTTTTGAAGGAATCACAAGATGGTGCGACATTGGAGAGTGCCCATTTCAAGCTTCAAGATGATGAGTACTTGGTGAATGTCCACTTCTACACGGCGAAGCCATCTCTTTCCCATGGTGATTTGGCTTTCGATCCAAGGTCGGATCTTTCCCAAGGGGGGATGATGCGGAGTATCCTATGGACATCACCATGTCAAGAATCTGTTTGGCAAGTGACACATGCGACATCTACTTCACATACACAAAGGTGAATTATCTCCTTTACACATGTTCACTTGACCCCTTCGAGGATGGTATACTACTTGACACTCCACTCGTGTGCATACATATGTATTGTCGGAGCTTCACGGATGTTGAGGAGGAGTGAAAGCGCCAAGGAACTACTACACCGTCCGCAAGGGAAGCATGGAAGCGATAACGGAAGAAGACGGAGCTGCTGAAGCTACAGCGGCCAGAAATTCAAGGCAGAGGTCGGACATCTAGCGCCTATGCAGCCGCCCAGTGACTGCACCAACAAACGGATGAGACATCAGCGGCTGGACATCCGGCCCGTGTGCCCGGACATCTGGCGCATCGCCACCACCCGTACAGTCGGCTTCCCCCAGAAATCTGGCATCGACAACAGAATGCACCTAAAGTTTGGCCACCATCGGGCCGGACATCCGGCCAGAGCCCCAGACATCCGGCATCCCGCGAAGCCTCGGACATCCAGCCCCCAGCCCGGACATGCGGCGCATGCCTGCGTGCGGAGTCGGGCCAGAGGCCCATGTATCCCCTCCTCACTTACCCCTTCGTGGATGAGCCTATATATACTCCTTCCCCTTCCTCTAGTTAGGGATAGAAAATATGATAAGCTCATTGTTAGGTGAGCTTTGCTCCTTATACCACTCCTCCTATTGAGAGAGGGATAGAGACTACCACTCCCATGGAGTTCAATCCCTCCATGTGAGCATGTGAGAAGATCCTACGGGATTCAAGGCCCCTCATAGGAAGATCGATCAAGGATTCAAGGCCTCCTCTTGGAGATAAATTTTACCTTGTATCTTTCCATTTATTGTTCTTGTATCTTGTGGATCTATGTGTTTGTTAGTCTAGTGGATATGTGAATGGACTTCTTATTGAGTGTTTCCTCTCGTTCCCCTCGTGTTTTTCCACTCATGTTCTTCACGGGAATCACCTCCAATCGTGAAAGGTCGGCCTACACCGGGTTAGCCCCGTATCATCTTAGAATTTCTCTTGATTGAATTCAACCCCTCCCTCCCAAAGTGGAGTGTGAGCAACATGTAAGTATGACTTATACATTCACTAGTACACGTCGGTGCTATACAAACGGTTTTTGACCCCTTTCTGCAATGGCATTTGGGACCATCACCAAGTGAGTGTGGGCGATAGGGTGTTGATAACCCACAAGTATAGGGGATCGCAACAGTTTTCGAGGGTAGAGTATTCAACCAAAATTTGTTGATTTGACACAAGGGGAGCCAAAGAATATTCTCAAGTATTAGCAGCTGAGTTGTCAATTCAACCACACCTGGAAACTTAGTATCTACAGCAAAGTGTTTAGTAGCAAAGTAATATGATAGTGGTGGTAACGGTAACAAAGTAAAGACAGCAAAAGTAATATGATAGTGATTGTAACAGTAGCAACGGAAAAGTAAATAAGTGTAAACCAGTATACGGAAAACTCGTAGGCACCGGATCAATGATGGATAATTATGCCGGATGTGGTTCATCATGTAACAGTCATAACATAGGGTGACACAGACTAGCTCCAGTTCATCAATATAATGTAGGCATGTATTCCGTAAATAGTCATACGTGCTTATGGAAAAGAACTTGCATGACATCTTTTGTCCTACCCTCCCGTGGCAGCGGGGTCCTATTGGAAACTAAGGGATATTAAGGCCTCCTTTTAATAGAGAACCGGAACAAAGCATTAACACATAGTGAATACATGAACTCCTCAAACTATGGTCATCACCGGGAGTGGTCCCAATTATTGTCACTTCGGGGTTGCCGGATCATAACACATAGTAGGTGACTATAGACTTGCAAGATAGGATCTAGAACTCACATATATTCATGAAAACATAATAGGTTCAGATCTGAAATCATGGCACTCGGGCCCTAGTGACAAGCATTAAGCATAGCAAAGTCATAGCAACATCAATCTCAGAACATAGTGGATACTAGGGATCAAACCCTAACAAAACTAACTCGATTACATGATAAATCTCATCCAACCCATCACCGTCCAGCAAGCCTACGATGCAATTACTCACGCACGGCGGTGAGCATCATGAAATTGGTGATGGAGGATGGTTGATGATGACGACGGCAACGAATCGCCCTCTCCGGAGCCCCGAACGGACTCCAGATCAGCCCTCCCGAGAGAGATTAGGGCTTGGCGGCGGCTCCATATCGTAAAACGCGATGAAACTTTCTCTCTGATTTTTTTCTCCTTGATAGCCAATATATGGAGTTGGAGTTGGCGTCGGAGGGCCACCAGGGGGCCCACGAGGTAGGGGGCGCGCCCAGGGGGAGGGGCGTGCCCCCCACCCTCGTGGACAGGGTGTGGGCCCCCTGGTCTTCATCTTTGGCGAGGATTTTTTATTATTTATTCTAAGATATTCCGTGGAGTTTCAGGTCATTCCGAGAACTTATGTTTTCTGCACATAAAACAACACCATGGCAATTCTGCTGAAAACAGCGTCAGTCCGGGTTAGTTCCATTCAAATCATACAAGTTAGAGTCCAAAACAAGGGCAAAAGTGTTTGGAAAAGTAGATACGACGGAGACGTATCAGGTGTCCTTCCCACATGACCCAGAAACCGTCGGGGATATGGAGCAGTGATCCAGAGGCCTTCCAAAATGTAATCGTTTGCGATGCAGCACACACTAAATTCTTTCGCACGTGTGGTATCGGTGATTAAACGTTTCTAATGATGCAGTGAAACCATATGGTCTGTCGTAATGAACCGTTTGGGAAACAGTATGTAAGGCACACAGGCCAACATATGAACTGTATGCGATTTGGGCCCCATCACACACGAGTTTTCTATGTAACCCGTCTTCCATGCAAGACTCCATCGCACACGTTTGCCAACAATTACCGTCTGTGATAATGTTCTATTACAAACTATTCAGGAGCCCCTTCGCACACATACAAGTGATGCAGACTATTTGTGATTTGTTGGGTATCACCGACGGTTGCCGCAAGAGTGACATGTGCTTTTCGTTTGGGATCCCACATGTTTCCTGAAAAAATTATGACTGGGATTGTATTTTACATTGCGCACGGTTTACTCCGAGTTCTCGTGTGCGATAACGTGATATCACAAACGGTTCCGGAGACCCTACGCACACGTAGTAGCGCTGCAAATCGTTTGTGATTTGTTGTGTATCACCAATGGTTACACTATGATTGACGTATGCTTTCCGATGTGGATCGCACACACTCATTTAGTTGAAACGTGTGCGGAGAAATTGCCAGGTTAAAACAAAAATATCCCATTTTGAATCTGTAACATCCCAAATTTTCAATTTGGAATGTTATACATTAGATCATCACTACGTATCATATTTTATTTGCTTTTGGGTTTGATCCTAAGAAATTCTATGCAACTCAAGGAGCCTCGGAGAGAGTTGGGGATTTCGTTATTTTCATATTTGAGTTTTCTCAAATTTTGAAAATAGGATCATTTGATTTTATTTATTTTATCTTCAATTATTTCTATTATAAAAATATGAGAGAGGGAATAAAATGACTTTCCCAAAATAAAGAAATATTGAGGATTTAATAATAAAATCAAATAAGATTTTATTTTGGAGTTTTGCTATTTTATTTGAATTTAGGAAAAATGCGCGTTTTTCAAAATTTCATTTAGGCCCCAAATAAATGTTCATCTTGTCCGGCTTGATTTTAGAAGTCGGGGAAAATTTACTTCAGAATTTTTGGAGTCCGTTTAGTATTTATTTTATTTGTTTTTCTGCGTGTAAATATTTTTTTAAAAACGCGCGAACCAACTTTGGGCTGTGTTCGGCCAGGACTCCGTCCGGCCGGGCCTTTATATGGCGCCACCCCGAGCCCGTCAGCCCAACCGAGCCGCGCCGCGCCGCAAACCCTAACCCTAACCCGACCCGCCGCCGCTACCGCCGGACCCCGCCGCCCCGCCAACCGACCCCGCCGCCCGCCGCCAGAGCCGCTGCCCCCCGCCGCCGGTGGTTTTCCTTGAGAAAACCGTTCGGTTTTCCGTTTGGTTTTTGTTCGGTTTTTTTAGATCCGTTTTTTTAGATCGGTTTATTTTTCTGGTTTAGTTTATTTAGCGAGCGTTCGCTCACACGTTCGTTTTAATGGATGCGTTCACTGTTTAGTTCCAGAAAACGAACGTTCGTTCGTTAATCTGTTCGTCATTTTTCTTTTTTCGGATTTTCCGCGATTATTTCTGATCGTGCTTTTTGATCCGATTTTCGTTCTAGTATAATTTTTCGATCGTTTATCGGAATCAGGCGATTCAAGCGCCTGGAGTTTCATCTCGAAACCCTCTTTCCGTTTAACCAACTCAAACAAGATTTTGCTTCTGTAAAATTTGACTTAGACACAGATTAGTAAACGAAGCTTGTTTCTTTCGCCGTCTGACTTTCGTTGTTTCGTTCGATTTGATTCTTTTTGCAAACCGAAGTTCTTAAGTTGAACTTTCTGGTTAGATCTCTTATTTGAGTTTTACTTGTGCATTAGACGAGTACTTATTGTATGCTTGTTTCTTTGCGATAGAGTACCCGGAGTGCGCTGCTTGCTACTTTGAATCTCTAGGTTTTGCGGATCATCAGCAAGGCAAGTAACACTTTGATCATATCTCTTTACTACCCAGTTTTTATTGCATTAGATCAATCCTCAAACATTGCATGATTAGGATCTAATTAAATTGTGGGTTTTGGGAAGTAGATGAGGTAGTACCTATTTCCTGTTTTATTATCAAACCTTTGGGAGTTACTCCTACGTTTGCTTATATTGCCATGCTATGCTAGTAGACGTGGATTGGGTGAGTGTATCCATGACAGATGTGAGATTCTTAAATTAATGGTTTATCTAAGGTGGCAACATAAACACACATCTGGGTGGATTGAGGCACCTGGGTATTCCAGCGATTGCATGTTTTCTTTATGGACCGCCACCCAGGCTCAAAGGGATCATGAGATTATTCATACTAGAAACTTCCGTGTGCAGCCACAAGCTACTATGGGCTCTAGCATAGTTGACTAAGTCGTGCGAACTCTTACAGTGGTAGACTAGCAGATGTAGGGGATGTAGGTTGGTACGGTCTACCCGATCGTAAGGTGCTAGTGCTTCTAAAAGACTATGTCTCGGTCATCCGTTTCTCAAACACCATGTAGTGCGAGAATCCCAACGAAGGCGATCGAGTCTTGTGGGGAAAAGTGCGCAAACCTCTGCAGAGTGTATAAACGAATCATGGTTAGCCGTGTCCCCGGTTATGGACATTTTGAGTATCTAGTACTCAAATTATCATGTGAATCTCGTCATGTTACTCTAATTAATTTTGTTGGGTTTTAATGATGATGCTTAATTGGGATTGAGAGGGTGTCTACACTCTCAATGTTTAACAACCACCATGTTATTAAATAAAATGTATTCCTTTGCAGTAGGGAAAAATTGGCTTTACACAAAACTGTAACCATAGAGCTTTCCACCAGCCAAATATGCATGTAGTATAGCCCTATTCCTTCATTGCTCTCTATGTGTTACATTGCCAGCATATTCCATGTGCTGACCTGTTTCGGGCTGCAACGTTCATCATCGACATCATGTGCTGACCCATGATTGCACTTGCCCGGAGAACTACATCATCATCGACGACACCGACTCGGATCCAGATGACAGCGATGATGACTATGTCGATGAAGCTGGAGCGGATATCATGGAGTCTTCATCGGAGCAGTTTTTCTAGTCGACCACCATAACAGTAGTAGTGTTCCACCATGTATATAGCATAGTCCAAGCACTTTTATAACGATAGTTCTAGACCGATTGTATGCCCTTGTTTGATTGAATGAAGTGATTTTGTGTGCATTTGCCTCATGTGCATTTGGGTAGTGTTTTCTCTCTAGACCTCATTCTATTCTATATTCTCATCTTTTCTAAACCCTCAGATGCCTCCGAGACGTGACAATGGATTTTCTTTCCCACCGGAGCTCGCTCAGTTGATCCAGCAGCAGAATACGTTGATGCAGTTGCTAGTCCAGAATCAGAATCAGGGGAACAACAACAACAACAACCCACCACCGCCACCACCTGTTGATCACTTAACCCATTTTCTTAGGCTGAATCCGCCGGTGTTCTCCAGTAGCACCGAGCCGATTGTTGCAGATGATTGGCTCCGGAAGACAGCAAGAGAGTTGACCACGGCAGGATGCACAGATACGGAAAAGGTGAAATTTGCCGTACATCAGCTTGAAGGACCCGCAGCATCATGGTGGGAGAATTTCACAGCCACTTACCCTATCGACACTATCACATGGGATTAGTTTCAGCAGGCTTTCCGTACTGCCCATGTTTCAGCAGGAGCTATGGCCATGAAGAAGCGTGAGTTTCGCAACTTGCACCAAGGAGGACGGACAGTTGGCCAGTATGTGGATGACTTTAGTAAGCTAGCACGTTATGCCCCAGATGACGTTGCTATGGATGCAGCTAAGCAGGAGATGTTTCTGGAAGGACTAAATGATGAGTTGAGCATGTATTTTATGGTAGCAAGCTTCAACAACTACCAGGAGTTGCTAGATCGTGCTCTTATGATTGAAGGGAAGCAGCAGCAGATTGAAAACCGTAAGAGGAAGTATGGACAAGGGAAGTACAATTCTGGAGCTCAGCAGAAGCCGCGTTTTACCCCTAAACCGGGAGGACCTTTTCAGCATACCCATGGGGGAGGAAGCTCACACAATCATAATGGCCCCAAGAATGGTAATGGGAATGGAGGAAGAAATGGCCAGAACCGTACCAACCCATCAACACCAGCCAAGAGAGACTTGAGCCAAGTCACTTGCTTTAAGTGTCAGAAGACTGGACATTACGCCAATGAATGTCCTGAAACCCAGAATGGAAATGGTAATGGAAGCTCTAGGAATAAGCTGAACCCTTTCAATAGGGGACAGGTGAACCACGTTAACATGGAGGAGGTTGAAGGTCAGCCAGATGCAGTAATAGGTAAGTTTTTGGTTAAGTCATTTACTGCACTCGTTTTTTATACTGGTGCATCGCATTCATACATCTCAAGGGGATTTGTGGATAAGTATAAACTGCCAACCCAAGCCCTTAGGTCACCCATGTTAGTAACCTTGCCTGGAGCAGAGCATATAGCTAGTCTATGGTGTGATCGGTTACCATTAAGGATTGGTAGCTACGTATTTCCCTCGGACCTAATAGTATTGGAATCTCAAGGATTGGATGTGATATTAGGCATGGATTGGTTATCGAAGTATGAAGGGAACATTGAATGCGCCAGTGAGTCAATTTTGCTTACGACGCCAGAAGGAAGAAGGATCAAGTATGTATCCCGGCATGTGCCGAAGAGGACTCAAGTAAATTCCTTATCAGGAGTTGTGCAGGAGGAAGTACCAGTGGTGAAGGATTTCCCTGACGTATTTCCAGAGGAGTTGCCAGGCATCTTGTAACATCCCAAATTTGCAATTTGGAATGTTATACACTAGATCATCATGCATATCATATTTTCATGCATTCTGGTTGATCCTAGAAATTTCATGCAACTCAAGGACCTTCGGTGAGAGTTGGAGATTTCGTTATTTTCATATTTGAGAGTTTTCTCGAATTTGAAAAGAGGATCATTTGATTTATTTATTTCATCTTCAAACAATTTTCCGATATCAAAAAAAATATAAGAGAGGGAATAATATGACTTTCCCAAAATTGAGGAAAAAATGAAGATTTAATAAATAGATCAATTTTGGTTTTGCCGGAGTTTTCTTTGCATTTTATTTGGATAGGCAAAAATGTGCGTTTTCAAAAATTGCATTTTAGGTCCGGAGAAAAGTTCATTTTGTTCGACTCATTTTTAGGAGTCGGGGAAAATTTACTTTAGAATTTTTGGAGTTCGTCTAGTTTTCTTTTCTTTTGTTTTCTGCGCGCAGAACCGTTTTAAAAAAAAAGGAGCCAGGCCAGCCGGGCCAAGGCCCAGGCCAGCCGGCCGGCCGCCCCAGCCTCCCAGCCGCGCGCGTGCGCCAGTGCCAGGCCAGGCGCCAGGCCGCCGCCTCGCCTTGCTCTAGCCGAATCCTTTTAGGATTCTAGGCTAGTTTCTTTCCTTTGTTCCGTTTTTCCTTTTTCTTCTAGGACTCTTTTTCCTATTCTATTTCTTGCCCCCTACCCCAAGTCTCCTCTCCCCTCCCCAATATAAATACCCCAACACCCCCCCCCTCTAAACCCATCAAATCAAACCCCAAGCCCTCCACCGCACCCCACCCCATGCCCTACACCGCCACCGCGCCACCCCACACCCGCGCCGCCGCCCTTGTGCCCTAGCGCCGCCGCCGCACCTTGCCCACGCCGCCGCCCATCGCCACGCCGCCGGATCCCCGTTCACCGGAGGTTGCCCCGCGTCTCTTTTCCTCGGATCGTTTTCTCCTAACCGTTCCGATTCTTTTCTTCTCTTCCGACTCGTTTTCTAGATCGGTTTTTCGTTTCGGTTTTCTTCTCTGAAACCCTAGATCGGATTCGTTTTCTTTTCCGATTTAGTTGCCTTTGGACCGTTCGCCGGACCGTTCGTCCTAACGAACGTGATCACCGGATTCTTCTAGGTTAACGACGTCCGTTCGTTTAACCATTCTTCTTTTTCTTTTCATCGGATTTATTCCGCGATCGTGATCTCAGATCCGATCTTCGTTCTAGTTTATCTTCTCGCTCGTTTATCGGAATCAGGTGATTCAAGCGCCTGGAGTTTCGTTTCGAAACCGCCGTTCCGTCTAATCAACTTAAATAAGTTTTGCCCGGTAAAATTTGACCTAGATTCAACTTGCTAGAACCGAGTTGTTTTCTTCCGCCGTTTGTT